>NC_084621.1:26883871-27028871 GCF_033978795.1 Nerophis ophidion | reverse complement strand
GTCAAAGTCTAAGTCTAGTCTTTTAAGCCTTTTTTAAAAGTATCCACAGTCTGTGGTGCCCTCAGGTGGTCAGGGAGAGCGTTCCACAGACTGGGTGCGGCAGAGCAGAAAGCCCGGTCTCCCATAGTTCGTAGCTTCGTACTTGGAGGTTGGAGGAGTTTAGCCTGTTTGGAGCGGAAGTGTCATGTGGAGTATTTGGTGGTAAGTAGTTATTTGAGGTAGAGAGGGGCATTTCCATGGAGGCACTGGTGGGTGAGTAGGGAGACTTTGCATTCAATCATTTCCATGGAGGCACTGGTGGGTGAGTAGGGAGACTTTGAATTCAATCCTGAGTGGAACAGGAAGCCAGTGAAGGGATTTGAGAGTTGGTGTGATATGGTCGTATTTCCGCACTCTCATCAGGATCCTAGACACGAATAGACACAAATGTGCGCTTTGTTGATGTTATTGACTTGCTGGAGTGGTAACAAGGCATATTTGCTAATCAATGCTAATAATGCTGGGTCATTATTGTCACCGACGTCCCACTTGGATTGAGTTTTCTGAGTTTTCCTTGCCCTTATGTGGGCCTACCGACGATGTCATAGTGGTTTGTGTTGCGGTTTGTGCAGCCCTTTGAAACACTAGTGATTTAGGGCTATATAAATGAACATTGATTGATTGATATTTAGACTCATGTGTAGGTATATTTGACTTCATATAATATCCTTTGCTTTTATCCTCGTTGTACAAACCCCGTTTCCAAATGAGTTGGGAAATTGTGTTAGATGTAAATATAAACGGAATACAATGATTTGCAAATCCTTTTCAACCCATATTCAATTGAATGCACTAAAAGACAAGACAATGTATGTTAGAAGTCATAAACCTTGTTTTTTTTTTTTTTGCAAATAACAATTAACTTCGAATTTCATGGCTGCAACACGTGCCAAAGTAGTTGGGAAAGGGCATGTTCAACACTGTGTTACATCACCTTTTCTTTTAACAACACTCAATAAACGTTTGGGAACTGAGGAAACTAATTGTTGAAGGTTTGAAAGTGGAATTCTTTCCCATTCTTGTTTTATGTAGAGCTTCAGTCTTTCAACAGTCCGGGGACTCCGTTGTCGTATTTTACGCTTCTTAATGCGCCACACATTTTCGATGGGGTACAGGTCTGGACTGCAGGCGGGCCAGGGAAGTACCCGCACTCTTTTTTTACGCAGCCACGCTGTTGTAAGACGTGCTGAATGTGGCTAGGCATTGTCTTGCTGAAATAACCAGGGGCGTCCATGAAAAAGATGGCGCTTAGATGGCAGCATATGTTGTTCCAAAACCTGTATGTATCTTTCAGCATTAATGGTGCCTTCACAGAGGTGTAAGTTACCCATGCCTTTGGCACTAATGCACCTACATACCATCACAGATGCTGGCTTTTGAACTTTGCGTCGATAACAGTCTGGATGGTTCGCTTCCCCTTTGGTCCGAATGACACAATGTCGAATATTTCCCCCAAAAATTTGAACTGTGGACTCGTCAGACCACAGATCACTTTTCCACTTTGCATCAGTCCATCTTAGATGATCTCGGGCCCAGAGAAGCTGGCGGCGTTTCTGGATGTTGTTGATTAATGGCTTTCGCTTTGAATAGTAGAGCTTTAACTTGCACTTACAGATGTAGCGACCAACTGTATTTAGTGACAGTGGTTTTCTGAAGTGTTCCTGAGCCCATGTGGTGATATCCTTTAGAGATTGATGTCGGTTTCTGATCCAGTGCTGTCTGAGGGATCGAAGGTATCGGTCATTCAATGTTGGTTTCCGGCCATGCCGTTTACGTGGAGTGATTTCTCCAGATTCTCTGAAACTTTTGATTATATTATGGACCGTGGATGTTGAAATCCCTAAATTTCTTGCAATTGCACTTTGAGAAACGTTGTTCTTAAACTGTTTGACTATTTGCTCACGCCGTCGTGGACAAAGGGGTGTACCTCGCCCCATCCTTTCTTGGGAAGCTGTTTTTATACCCAATCAAGGCACCCACCTGTTCCCAATTAGCCTGTACACCTGTGGGATGTTCCAAAAAAGTGTTTGATGAGGATTCCTCAACTTTATTAGTATTTATTGCCACCTTTCCCAACTTCTTTGTCACATGTTGCTGGCATCAAATTTTAAAGTTAATGATTATTTGCAAAAAAATGTTTATGAGTTTGAACATCAAATATGTTGTCTTTGTAGCATATTCAACAGAATATGGGTTGAAAATGATTTGCAAATCATTGTATTTCGTTTATATTTACATCTAACACAATTTCTCAACTCATATGGTATCAGGGTTTGTATATTTAGTTTTGCATGTCTCATGACACATTATATGTATGTAATATTGGCTGCATTTCAGATAGTTGTTTGTGTGCCATGTTGTTCCAGACCACAGCAACACACATCTATACCTTTGGCCATTAAAAGCCAGTCATTTCCAGGAGGTATCACACCTTCTGAGTAGCCTCTGATTTATTAATCATTTCCAATGTTGCAAAAAGTGTGTAGAATGAACATTAAATTTAAACATTTCTGTCAACGAAAATTTGCTTCAGCCTTGCGCCACATGGTCATTTTGATAGTAGGCTATCATAGCCAGCATAGACACTTACGTCATGTTTTGCCTTCATTATAACACTTATAAGACTTTTAAAGTCATTTTGATAGGCTAATATAACTAATATAGACACTTACGTCATGTGTTGCCTTGATTATAACGCTAATATAAGACTTTTAATGTCATTTTGATAGTAGGCTAATGAAGCTAATATAGACACTTACATCATGTGTTGCCTTGATTATAACACTTATACAAAACTTCCATCCATCCATTTTCTACCGCTTATTCCCTTGTGGGGTCGCGGGGGGCGCTGGCGCCTATCTCAGCTACAATCGGGCGGAAGGCGGGGTACACCCTGGACAAGTCGCCACCTCATCGCAGTATATAAAACCTTTAAAGTCATTTTTATAGTAGGTTGTTATAGCTAATATAGAAACTTACGTCACGTGTTGCCTTCATTATAACACTTATATAAGACTTTTAAAGTCATTTTGATGGTAGGCTAATATAGACACTTACGTCATGTGTTGCCTTCATTAGAACACTTTTATAAGACTTTTCATTTTTTGCGGCTCCAGATAGATTTTTTTTTTTTTTTTTTTTGTCGAGTATGGCTCTTTCAACGTTTTTGGTTGCCTTACATATTTGATTTTTCAAAATAAAATAATCCAAATCAAGCAATCCACTTTGTTTGTTTGGCACATTTAAACAACATAAATGTTTCCAAAGTGCTGCACAATAATATTAAAAACAATATTCAAATATTATCCATAACTCCACCAATGACTGAATAAAAAATAATATAATAATAATAATAAAAAAAATATTTAAAAAAATATGATTAAAAACGAAAATAAATCCACATAGAAATCGGGATTGGATTTGAAACAGGCTATTTTTGCAGCAATGGTTTCATTTTTTTTAAATCCAAATATTTATATTATATTCCATTTTACATAATATTTTATTGTATTATATTATATTATGTTGTATTATATTATATTAAATTAACCATTTTTTCTGAGTTTTACTACATGTGTTTTTAGTCATGCATACAAATAATTGGGATGTTCCAATCAGGTATTTATTTTGCTGATTCCGATGCCCATCATCTATAAATAACTTAGATTTATATCGCGCTTTTCTAGACACTCAAAGCACTCACAGAGAAGTGGAAACTCATCATTCATTCACACCTGGTGGTGGTAAGCTACATCAGTAGCCACAGCTGCCAGATCAGCTGATCCCGATCCCATATGTTGGAGCCAAATTTCCTTATTTGTTTATAATGTTTTTATTTTGTTTTCTCTAAATGATTGCTGACCTCACTTAATGCTGAATTTCCTTTTCGGCAGATTTCTCCGCCCACTTCCCCTTGAGAAACCCCAAAGTGTTGACAGGGATGGGACCGATGGTGCGGTTGCCATGGTGACCTCATTTAATTGGGTTCAGGTGGGAGCACTCGGGGGCGATTGCACGGAGGACACAAACAGTTTTTGACCGTGCCGTGCTCCTGTGACAATATTCCATTCAAGCACTCTGAACATTGACTCATTTGCACGCGTCAAACCAGTCACAACACAGTCCCCCCTCAGTATCAGTCCAAAGGTAAAGGCTGTACACCAGGGGTCACAAACTCAATTTACCTGGGGGCCACTGGACGCAGAGTCTGGGTGAGGCTGGGCCTCAAGAAAAGATTTCCTAAAAAAAAAATGTTGCATACTCCTCAGCATGTGTAGTTGCATAATGATGTTTCAAATTGTATCCCTTGTTTCTCAGTGCTAATAAGACACGTCGGGGTACCCCTGTGCTCAACAAAGAAATATTGCATCTCCAACTTCTCCTGGAATTGTCTTTGCTCATCACTAACCTTTCTCTTCACTGCAGGCTTTGAAAGAGACATGTTTGGGGTTGTGGAATGTTTTTGTATTTAGCTGACGCACGGAGAATAATGTTATTTCCGCAACGTGTGTTGTTACGCTTTTCCTCCCTGCAGCAACACGGCGGGGTTTCGGATAGTCGCACGGGAAAGTACCAGGATAGCGAGCGCAAAAAAACGACGGCTCCCGAAGTGTTATAGAATAGAATAGAATACAAAGTACTTTATTGATCCTTGGGGGAAATTCAGCACCACAGTTTGCTCACAATAGACAATAATAATAATAAATAATATAATATATTGTATAAATTATGTATTTTGTATATATTATGTATATATCATATATAATATATACGGGGACGGCGTGGCGTAGTGGTAGAGTGGCCGTGCGCAACCCGAGGGTCCCTGGTTCAATCCCCACCTAGTACCAGCCTCGTCACGTCCGTTGTGTCCTGAGCAAGACACTTCACCCTTGCTCCTGATGGGTGCTGGTTAGCGCCTTGCATGGCAGCTCCCTCCATCAGTGTGTGAATGTGTGTGTGAATGGGTAAATGTGAAAGTAGTGTCAAAAGCGCTTTGAGTACCTTGAAGGTAGAAAAGCGCTATACAAGTATAACCCATTTATCATGTATTTACCATTTAATATATTGTATATAATGGGCAGCACGGCGGGGGAAGGGTTAGTTCGTCTGCCTCACAATACGAAGGTCCTGAGTAGTCCTGGGTTCAATCCCGGGCTAGGTATCTTTCTGTGCGCAACACTAAATTGGCCCTAGTGTGTGAATTTGAGTGTGAATGTTGTCTGTCTATCTGTGTTGGTCCTGCGATGAGGTGGCGACTTGTCCAGGGTGTACGCCACCTTCCGCCCGATTGTAGCTGAGATAGGCTCAAGCGCCCTCCGCGACCCGGAAGGGATTAAGCGGTAGGAAATGGATGGATGGGTGGATTATATATTATATATGAATAATATAAATATATTCTACATATATTCTACATTTAAGTGCAGTCAAGGAACATACGCATTATACAGTCTGATGGCTGTCGGTATGAAGGACCTTCCGTGTCCTTTCCGTGTTGCACTTTGGGAGTCTGAACCCTCCACTGAACGCGCTCATTCTCTCCGCAAGGTCCGAGTGTAGTGGGTGGGAGGTGTTGTCCATAATGGCTAGGAGTTTTGCTAGACTTCTCCTCTCTGACACCACCGCCAGAGAGTTTAGCTCCACTCCCACCCCGTTACTGGCCTTCTCTACCAGCTTGTACAGTCTGTTTGCGTCCCTCGCTCTCAGCCCGCTGCCCCAGAAGGCCACGGCGTACAAGAAGGCGCCCGCCACCACCGATTCGCAGAACATCTTTAACACTTTTGTACAGACGTTGCCTCCTGAGGAAGTAGAGGCGGCTCTATCCCTTCAGCGTGTTTTGACCCATTCAGCTTGTTGTCCATGTGTACTCCGAGGTATTTATAATCCTTAACCATGTCCACATCGACCCCCCAGATGGAAACAGGGGTCGCCGGAGTACTCCTCCTTCCCAGGTCCACAACCAGCTCCTTGGTCTTATCCGGCGTCATAGTGTTCATCGTGTGAGGCAATGCAAATTAAACAATAAAAAAAAAAAAAAAAATTTTAATTGGTCCAGGTTATCGGGGACTGTTATTACTGACGGACAGTTGTCGCAGTGTGAATGCAGCCGGGCACGTAAGAAAACCGTCGTCTCCATGGCAACGTCTTTGTCGCGTTCACTCACTTGCCGCTTTTCCACTAATGCAGTGGTAGGCAACCCAGAACGTTGAAAGAGCCATTTTTGACCCAAATAACACAACGCCATGAATTGATTTACGTGGACCTCGACTTAAACAAGTTGAAAAACTTATTCGGGTGTTACCATTTAGTAGTCAACTGTACGGAATATGTACTGTACTGTGCAATCTACTAATAAAAGTTTCAATCAATCAAATCAATCAATCAAAATCGCTGTCGAGCGCCATTCATATAAAAGTTGTGGGCCGCACTAACACTAAACTTTCATAGTAGGTGGGGGCCGCAAAATAACATCTCGAGGGCCACAATTGCGTGTCTGGGACCCCTGCTGTACACCATGTACAAACTGTAAATTATTCTATGTATTTTTGGTGAGTTGTTTCACTTTATCAACACAAGATTTCCACCAGTTCCTTACTCCCCCTTCACAAAAGTACATAATAACTAAACTAAATCAAAACTATCTATTACGCATTCACATCCTTTTAGCCGTCAAAGTACTTCTGCTTTTGCTTTCAACAGGAAACAAGATGGCCATTTATTTTCCTGTTTATTTTCAAAAGTGGGTTCTTGAGACTCTAATGTTTGCCTCTCATGGTAGAAGCCTGCATCGATTTCTGGAGCTTTATATAATTATACTATTATTTGATACGACATATAACACCTCAAAAATGTTATTTATTATTATTACACGGTACTTATAGTAAGTGTCAGGCTTGTAAAGGCAATATTGTTGATTGTGTTCTTATTAGGTGTGTCTAATATGTGCTGACCTTGGTGAAGAAGGAGCAGTTGCCCTCAGACAGCCAGGCTACGGAACCCGCCACCGAGGGCTAGGGATCACATCCGTCGCCCGCATCCCTCAGCTGATACGACCCCTGGCCCCAGCGCGCCGTCAGCCAATCGTATCTGCCGTCCAGTCGCTTGACGATCACTGGCATGCTCCATCCTGCGGGAGTTGGGGGTTGAATAACCACCATGAACCGGATCAGGAGGAGGCCGGCTTACCCTGGGAGGTGAAAACCGCCTGAGCCAAGCGGCAGTTGTGACCCGTGCAGGTCCAGGAGTACAGAACACTGAGGATCCAGTTCCCCAGAGCAAAGACCGGTACTGGAGAGAAGTGGAGCCTGGACAGAACCTCCTTTTGACTGAAAACACAAAAACAACAACACTTTATCAACTCATATTTGATCTGTATCGATCCAAATATAGATACCAAGGTATCGGATTGATACTATCCTAATGGGATTGATACTTGTGCTGCAGTTTTTCTTCTATATGTTCAGTAAAATAGTCGATTTTCCTCCAGCTTTTGTCCCTCCCCTCCCTTGGGTTGTTTTGTTTAAATTTTATTATTTATATTTACATGTTTTTTTTTTATTTTTTTGTAATGGTTTGTGTCAAACAATTGTGTGTGGTAGAAAGTAAATACTTTTTTTATATTCAATTACAAAGCCCAAAACCAGTGAAGTTGGCAGGTTGTGTAAATCGTAAAATAAAAAACAGAACACAATGATTTGCAAATCCTTTTGAACCTACAGTATATTTAATTGAGTAGACTGCAAGGACAAGATACTTAATGTTCGAACTGGAAAACTTTATGAATTTTTGCAAATATTAGCTCATTTGGAATTTGATGCCTGCAACATGTTTTCAAAATGCTGGCACAAGTGGCAAAAAAGACTGAGAAAGTTGAGGAATGCTCATCAAACACTTCTTTGGAACATCCAACAGGTGAACAGGCTGATTGGGAACGGGTGGGTGCCATGATTGGGTATAAATGCAGCTTCCATTAAATGCTCAGTCATTCACAAACAAACATGGGGCGAGGGTCACCACTTTGTGAACAAACGCGTGAGCAAATTGTCGAAGAGTTTAAGAACAATATTTTTCAACGACCTATTGCAAGCAATTTGGGGATTATAATATCATCAAAGGGTTCCAAGAATCTGGATCACTGCATGTAACATTGAATGGCCATGACCTTGGATCCCTCAGGCGATACTGCATCAAAAAGTGACATTAGTGTGTAAAGGATATCTCCACATGGGCTCAGGAACACTTCAGAAAACCACTGTCAGTAACTACAGTTGGTCGCTACATCTGTAAATGCAAGTTAAAACTCTACTATGCAAAGCCAAAGCCATCTATCAACAACACCCAGAAACGCCGCCGGCTTCGCTGGGCCCGAATTCATCTAAGATGGACCGATGCAAAGTCGAAAAGTGTACTGTGGTCTGACGAGTCCACATTTCAAATTGTTTTTGACAACTCTTTTGCAGTGTGTTGATGCCATCAAATTTTAAGTTAATGATTATTTGCAAAATAATACATAATGTAAATACACACATATATACACATATACATACACACATATATATATATATATATATATATATATACATATGTATATATATATATATATATATATATATATATATATATATATATATATTAGGGCTGCGAATCTTTGGGTGTCCCACGATTCGATTCAATACCGATTCTTGGGGTGACAATTCGATAATATATCGATTTTTTTGATTCAACGCGATTCACGATTCAAAAACGATATTTTTCCGATTCAAAACGATTCTGTATTCATTCAATACATAGGATTTCAGCAGGATCTACCCAGTCTGCTGACATGCTAGCAGAGTAGTAGTTTAAAAAAAAAAAAGTGTTTATAATTGTATGTAAAGGACAATGTTTTATCAACTGATTGCAATAATGTAAATTTGTTTTAACTATTAAACGAACCGAAAATATGACTTATTTTATCTTTGTGAAAACATTGGACAGTGTGTTGTCAAGCTTATGAGATGCGATGCAAGTGTAAGCCAATGTGACACTATTTTTCTTTGTTTAAATTTTTTATAAATGTCTAATGATAATGTAAATGAGGGATTTTTAATCACTGCTATGCTGAAATTATAACTAATATTGATACTTTTGTTGATAATATTCATTTTTGTTTAACTATCTTTGGTTTGTTCTGTGTCGTGTTTGTGTCTCCTCAATTACTCTGTTTATTTAGGTTCTGAGTGTTGCTGGGTCAGGTTTGGTTTTGGAATTGGATTGCATTGCTATGGTATTGCTGTGTAGTGGTTTGTTGGATTGATAAAAAAAAAAAGAGAATCGATTCTGAATCGCACAACAAATTTGATTCGATTCGTATTCGAATCGATTTTTCCCCACACCCCTCATATATATATATATATATTAGGGGTGGGCAAATTAATGCGTTAATTACGAGTTAACTCATCAATCTACTAACGCCGACAATTATTTTATCGCACATTTGCGTATGTTGTTTACATGCTTTTATTTTGTTAACGCCTTTTCTTAACAAGATGGCGTCGCCCGGATGGGCTTCAGTGTCGAGGGGCTCTTGGTAAAGATGGAACATTTGGCAAAATTACCGGACAATTCTGCAAATTTCATGGCTGGCTTACAGCGTGGTCACTCCGGGATCACTTACGACCGCCAGACAATTCTGAATGTGGATAGATCGGGCCGTTTTGGACTGAATGACGCGTGCCTGTTAGACCTGCTAGCTAGCATGGGAATACTTTGCCGGCTACATCCAGCGGCCTGTGAAGCAGCGGAGTGTATTTGTTGTCTGTCTATTTATGAATAATGCAGACGAGGAGTGTTGGCTGAGTTCTTAACGTTTGCTTTCAGAGCGTGCATATCACAACATACAAGATGCCGGCATGGCGACACACAACCTTTACCGGGCAACCGCGCATGCTCGTCACTCCTGTTACATGCTGGGTAGGGTAGTTCTTTTTCTTCCCTGGCTCATAACATCACAATATAGTACCATGTATATGCGTTCAGTTTATCAAAGCACCAAGCAAACAATCGGAAAATTCCCATCATATCAATTCCTAGATATGGTCGTAATTATTTTAAGTGCACTACGCAGAATAAACACAACATTATTAATATTGCTACTACGGAAAATTTGATCAAAAATTCCCTAAAACAGCCCACTACCTATAATATAGGTTTTTTAAACATAAGATCCCTGATAAAAAAAATGTTTCTGCTGTTACCTCAGAAATTGCCTGTTCAGATGTTATGATTGTGGCTCAGCGATTTGTATGTAGATTATATTTATTTTCCATAAAAAACAGGATAACTTAAATACCCTGGCAGTGGCAATAAGCTTAAATGTTTGTATTTACATTTTTTGAGTTGATTTTCATAAAATATGCTATTTAACTGCTACTGTTTAACAAGGACTGATTTAAATTGTGTTTGCACAACAAATGTTTTGGCACTTTTGTTCGTGTGGGAGAATATTCCAATAAAGGTGCACTACACACTACTTTTGAATTCAATCAATCAATCAATCAATCAATGTTTATTTATACAACCCCAAATCACAAATGTCTCAAAGGACTGCACAAATCATTACGACTACAACATCCTCGGAAGAACCCACAAAAGGGCAAGGAAAACTCACACCCAGTGGGCAGGGAGAATTCACATCCAGTGGGACGCCAGTGACAATGCTGACTATGAGAAACCTTGGAGAGGACCTCAGATGTGGGCAACACCCCCCCTCTAGGGGACCGAAAGCAATGGATGTCGAGCGGGTCTAACATGATACTGTGAAAGTTCAAACCATAGTGGCTCCAACACAGCCGCGAGAGTTCAGTTCAAGCGGATCCAAGACAGCAGCGAGAGTCCCGTCCACAGGAAACCATCTCAAGCCGAGGCGGATCAGCAGCGTAGAGATGTCCCCAACCGATACAGGCGAGCGGTCCATCCTGGGTCCCGACGAGCGGTCCATCCTGGGTCTCGACTCTGGACAGCCAGTACTTCACCCATGGTCATCGGACCGGACCGCCTCCACAAGGGAGGGGGGGGACATAGGAGAAAGAAAAGAAGCGGCAGATCAACTGGTCTAAAAAGGAGGTCTATTTAAAGGCTAGAGTATACAGGTGAGTTTTAAGGTGAGACTTAAATGCTTCTACTGAGGTAGCATCTCGAACTGTTACCGGGAGGGCATTCCAGAGTACTGGAGCCCGAACGGAAAACGCTCTATAGCCCGCAGACTTTTTTTGGGCTCTAGGAATCACTAATAAGCCGGAGTCTTTTGAACGCAGATTTCTTGCCGGGACATATGGTACAATACAATCGGCAAGATAGGCTGGAGCTAGACCGTGTAGTATTTTATACGTAATTAGTAAAACCTTAAAGTCACATCTTAAGTGCACAGGAAGCCAGTGCAGGTGAGCCAGTACAGGCGTAATATGATCAAACTTTCTTGTTAAAAGTCTAGCAGCCGCATTTTGTACCAACTGTAATCTTTTAATGCTAGACATGGGGAGACCCGAAAATAATACGTTACAGTAATCGAGACGAGACGTAACAAACGCATGGATAATGATCTCGGCGTCTTTAGTGGACAAAATGGAGCAAATTTTTGCGATATTACGGAGATGAAAGAAGGCCGTTTTAGTAACGCTTTTAATGTGTGACTCAAAGGAGAGAGTTGGATCGAAGATAATACCCAGATTTTTTACCGAGTCACCTTGTTTTATTATTTGGTTGTCAAATGTTGAAGTTGTATTATTGAATAGAGGTCGGTGTCTAGCAGGACCGATAATCAGCATTTCCGTTTTTTTGGCGTTAAGTTGCAAAAAGTTAGCGGACACCCATTGTTTAATTTCATTAAGACACGCCTCCAGCTGACTACAGTCCGGCGTGTTGGTCAGGTTTAGGGGCATGTAGAGTTGGGTGTCATCAGCATAACAGTGAAAGCTAATACCGTATTTGCGTATGACGTCACCCAGCGGCAGCATGTAAATGCTGAAGAGTACAGGGCCAAGGACCGAACCCTGGGGAACTCCACACATTACCTTAACATAGTCCGAGGTCATACTGTTATGGGAGACGCACTGCATCCTATCAGTAAGATAAGAGTTAAACCAAGACAGGGCTGAGTCTGACATACCAATTCGTGTTTTGATACGCTCTAATAAAATATTATGATCAACGGTATCGAAAGCAGCGCTAAGATCGAGGAGCAGCAACATAGATGACGCATCAGAGTCCATCGTTAGCAATAGATCATTAGTCAATTTTGCGAGGGCTGTCTCAGTCGAGTGATTTGCCCTGAAACCGGATTGAAAGGTTTCACATAGATTGTTAAACGCTAAGTGTTCATTTAGCTGCTCTGCAACAATTTGTTCAAGGATTTTTGAAATAAAGGGAAGGTGAGACACCGGTCGGTAGTTTACCATGAGGTCAGGATCGAGGTTAGGTCTTTTAAGGAGAGGATGAATAACCGCTTTTTTGAATGCTAGGGGAACAGTGCCCGAGGAAAGTGATAAGTTTATAATATTTAGCACTGATGGACCTAATAATACAAAAAGCTCCTTGATAAGTTTCCCAGGAAGTGGGTCAAGTAAACATGTTTGTTT
The DNA here is from genome assembly GCF_033978795.1 of Nerophis ophidion. NCBI lineage: Eukaryota > Metazoa > Chordata > Actinopteri > Syngnathiformes > Syngnathidae > Nerophis > Nerophis ophidion. The sequence goes on along the minus strand of NC_084621.1, from coordinate 27,016,221 downwards.
TATTCCATTTACACGTTGTAACAATTCTTCTAATGTTATTTCATCAAAACGAGAGAAACTATTTTGGATATTTGCAGTATCCGCCGTATATACAGTCGTATCTGTGTTACTATAACCCAGTTGTAGCTGGGACGCATTGTCTTTAATCTCCTTTCTAATAAGTTCAATTTTCTTATTGAAGAACTTCATAAAGTCATCTGCCGAATGGGTGGAGCTACTGGAAGGAGTCCCTTGTTGGGTTAGCGATGCTACTGTACTAAACAAAAATTTTGGATCGTTTTTATTAATGCGGATGAGATTTGAGTAATAATTAGTTTTAGCTAAGGTAAGCATGCGTTTATAAGTTATTAAACTATCACTCCATGCTTGATGGTGCACCTCAAGTTTAGTCGTGCGCCATTTGCCTTCCAGCTTTCTACATAATAATTTCTGAGCTCTAGTTTCTTCAGTAAACCATGGCGTACGCCTTTTTGGAGAATTTTTTAACTTTAGCGGTGCTATGTTATCAATGGTTTCGCGCAGGGCGTCGTTAAAGTTGTTAGTGAGGTTATCAATAGAGCCCACATACTTTGGGAACGGTGCCATTACCGAGGGCAGTAGGTCAGCAAGAGTCGTCGTTGTGGCAGCATTAATGTTGCGGCTGCTATAGCAGTTATTATTATTATTAGCTTGCCGAACATGAGTCTGAACTTCGAATTTTATAAGGTAATGATCGGACATTACTTTAGTATACGGGAGTATCATAACTTTGGAAACGGTGATACCTCTGACAAGCACTAGGTCTATCGTATTACCGCTGCGATGCGTCGGTTCATTTATTATTTGTGTAAGACCACAGCTATCAATTATAGTCTGGAGCGCCACGCACGGTGGGTCCAAAGGGGTATTCATATGGATATTAAAGTCCCCCATTATAATTATATTATCGGCGTGCGTCACTAGATCAGCAACAAACTCTGAGAATTCACTAATAAAGTCCGGATAGGGCCCTGGGGGGCGGTAGATAACGGCCAGGCACAGAGGCAGCGGTGTGGCAGACTTCATAGAAAGCACCTCAAACGATTTATATTTATTATTTAAGTTAGGACTAAAGTTAAAGTTTTCGTTGTATATTAGTGCGACCCCCCCCCCCCCCTTTTAAGGGGACGGGCAATATGCGCATTCGTATAGTTAGGAGGGGATGCCTCATTTATCGCAAAAAAGTCGTCTGGTTTAAGCCAGGTTTCGCTAAGACCGATGACGTTAAGGTTGTTTTCTCTAATGACCTCATTAACTAATAACGTTTTGGGAGACAAAGATCTGGTGTTTAGAAAGCCCATATTATAGGTAGTGGGCTGTTGTAAGGAGTTGTTGATAAAATTATCCGTAGTAACAATATTAATAATGTTGTGTTTATTATGTGCAGTGTACTTAAAATAATTACGACCATATCTAGGAATTGGTATGACGGGAATTTTCAGATTGTCTACTTGGCACTGCGATAAACTGAACGCATCATAATTTGCCACCTCAGTAGAACCATGTCTAACTCTGACGTAGTCATAGTTATAGCAGAAAAAACATTTTGTGAGTTGTGTATTATTCTACGAAAATTGCTATGTGTACAGGGATCATCCAGCCTGGCGCTGGCTAGTTCTAACTTAACTGACTCCGTACCCAGGCTAGCAGGCTCTGTAATTGCCTCTGACCGGGTTTGCTCTAGTGCAGTTAGTCAAATGTGGCTCAATGTGAAATCTATGTTCCGAGACAAGAGGATAGCGCCTTCCTGGTTAGGGTGAAAGCCGTATCTCCTCAGCAAGCCAGGTTTGCCCCAGAAAAGGGCCAATTATCCATCCATTTTCTACCGCTTATTCCCTTTTGGGGTCGCGGGGGGCGCTGGCGCCTATCTCAGCTACAATCGGGCGGAAGGCCGGGTACACCCTGGACAAGTCGCCACCTCATAAACGTAAATCCCTGTTGTCTACAGAAGCTATCCAGCCCCTTCTTAGGAGAGACTAATCTGCTATATCTCTCATCATTGCCTCTCCCAGGCAGGGGGCCAGAGACAATTACTCGATGCCTGGACATCTTTCTGGCAAGATTACAAGCCCTGGCTATGTTTCTCTTTGTAATCTCTGATTGTCTCATCCTAACGTCATTGGAGCCAACGTGTATTACTATATTCGCATATCTCGTGGTGCGGTTAGCCTGTCGTACGTGTTTACTAGACCTGTTGCGAATTAGCTCCCTAAGATTAGCTTCAATGTCAGGTGCTCTGCCCCCGGGAATACACTTAATTGTGGCTGGTTTGCTAAGCTTTATGTTTCGGGTGATGGAGTCCCCTATGACTCAAGTGTGGTGCCCGGTAGACTGGGGTGTAGGACTAGCTAAAGGGCTAAATCTATTATGCGTCTCAACCGGTACACCGTAGCTTGAAGGCCGCTTAGGGCTGCTACAAGCTGGGCTAGTTAGCTCGCTACAGCTAACGCTAGCAGATGTGTCCGCAACATCTAAAGTTACAAAATTACACTGCTCTAACTGGCGGACACGGCTCTCTAGCAAAGCCAACCTATCCATGAGTAAAGTGCACGAAGCGCAGGAAGCCATACTCACAGAAACTTTCCGTCGCCGAGTGGAGTGCCAGCTGTCTTCGGGAAGTGGTGGTCACCAATTCATTATTGGGCTTTGCGTATACAATGCAGTTAATCGTGATTAATCGGAGAAATAGTGCGATTAACTTTGATTAAAAATTTTAATCGTTGCCCAGCCCTAATATATATATATATATATATATATATATATATATATATATATATATATATATATATATATATATATATATACATATATATATATACATATACATATATATATATACACATATATATATATATATACATATACATATATATATATATATATATACATATACATATATATATATATATATATACATATATATATATATATATATACATATATATATATATATATATATATACATATATATATATATATATATACATATATACATATATATATATATATACATATATATATATATATATATACATATATACATATATATATATATATACATATATATATATATATATATATACATATATACATATATATATATATATACATATATATATATATATATATATATATATATATATATATATATATATATATATATATATACATACATACTAGAGATGCGCGGCTAGGCAATTGTATCATCCGCAACTGCATCACCAAAGTCGTCATCCACCCGCCGTCCACCTGAACCAATATTTTGTCAGAACCGCAACCGCCCGCCACCCGCCCGCTGACATACATCAGAGGTCTGCCACCTTTACCACTCACAGAGCTATTTAAACCCGTTTCACAGAGTAATGAAGACAATGGGAGCCGCTTACGTTCTCGCGGATATCCAATGGCGTTCATCCTGATGTCAGGAATATGGACGTGGTGTGAAGCTGAATATCCAATGGCGTTCATCCTGATGAAAAGAATATGGACGTGCTGTGAAGCCGTTGCCTTTGAAATCTTTAACAACATGTACAAACCGATTGTTAATCCGGCAACATGTGTGCAGCTTCCGCAATCACACGTACAAGATTGAAAGGCATACTATACTGGGTGATACAGATTACACTGATGGTTGTGATATAAACAACTTTGTACTTTGTGTCACCCAGTATGCCTTGCAGTCGTGTGTGTGTTGCTGCGGAAGCCACACACAACAAGTTACTGGACTGACAAGTAGATCGTACATGTTGTAGAAGGCGACAAAGTCAATGGCTTCATAGCACGCCCTAATACTTATTAACTGGGTGACTGCCGGCAGTCATTCTAGAGAATATTAGCGTCTCCTATTGTCTTCTTCACTTTGTGACAGGGGTCTTAAATGGCTCTTTGAATGGTAAAGGATACCAATCCCAGAACCATGTATATCAAATATTTCCGGATGGTTCAACAGCCACCCGCCTGAATCTAATTAAAATCAATTTTTTCGTCTTGTCACCTGCCCGACCCGCGGACTCCGCGGATGAGACCGCAAACCGCGCATCTCTTATACATACCTATATATCTATACTATATATATACACAAACATATATACACGCAGCTACATACATGCATATATAACTATATATAACTATATATATATATATATATATATATATATATATATATATATATATATACACATATACACATATATATATATACGTAAGCACATATATATAACATTATTATTATAGCAGTTGTGTCATTAACTTTTTATTATTCATAACCAGCCCCATAAAATGTTAATAACATGTAAACTATAATAGTTAAACCAGTTGTTCTTAAACTTTTTCATCATGTAACACCTCAGAAAACACTTGGCTCTCCAAGTACCACCATAAAAACATTAAAATACAGTATCGTAGTGGGCCCAAGTATTCATTAAAAACAAGGCAGCGGTTTTATTTTCAAATATCTAATATTTTTGGCCTCCTTAACATTACACACAGTTGAACACTAACAGTGTGTTTGAATATAGAAAAATAAAACAATTTACTTAAATAATCACAAATATAAAAATAATTTCACGCAATTGGGTGATTCTTTAGCCCACTTTTCAAGTGTTGTAAGAGTAGGAGTTGACTATTTAACAAAAATAAGAATCTTGCGGTGTAATTGAAGAAGTCACCTGTGCTTCATGGCGGCGTCGTGCAGTCGTTCCCGCATCCACAGAGCATCTGTCACCGAGGAGTCGTCCAAGGAGAGGAAGAGCACCTGAGTCCGTGCCGGCAGGTCCTCAACCAGACTGGACAAGGACGCCTCGGAGCTCCACAGACACTCCAGGAAGGCTGACTTGTTGGTGAAGGCGTGGATGACCACGGAGCCACTCGGCACTGCTCCGGGGTGGTACACAAACTTCCCACTCAGAGTCGGAACCCTGAACTCCACAGCCTGGTCCCCCGGCTCGGGTGTGTCTATCGGCCCGGCGCGTCTGAACGTCACCGTGCCGTCGTGTGAGGCTAAGCCCGGTTGGCTCGCCTCGTCCTCGGTCAACTTCAGCCGCCGCCTCGGTCTCTCCTCGGCTGTCGTCACGTGAGCGTCCACAATGAGCAGCAAGTAGAGCAGACGGGACCGTGAACGCAACATCGTCCTGCGCTACTGACGAGCGTCAGATCAAATAAAAGTGAGAATCAGATTAAAACATTGTCAGCACAAGCAAAGTTTGTTTTCATTTAAAGTCGGGTCGTCCCGTATAGGCCATTGATGGTCTAATTTTGAACCAGGGGGAGGATTATAGTGGTGACTACGGCGAATGATGTAGGTCAAAAAGCATGTAAACATCGAAGCCACTTTCCTTCGGCGATGTGAAGTGAAATATATTTATATAGCGCTTTTTCTCTAGTGACTCAAAGTGCTTTACATAGTGAAACCCAATATCTATTTTTTTTTTACATGTAAATCAGTGTGGGTGGCACTGGGAGCAGGTGGGTAAAGTGTCTTGCCCAAGGACACAATGGCAGTAACTAGGATGGCGGAAGCAGGAATCACACCTGCAACCCTCAAGTTGCTGGTGCGGCCGCTCTACCAACTGAGCTATACCGCCCTGATGGTCGCAACATCATACAACAGGAAACGCATAAACCGCATTAATACTGCAGGATTAAATGCTAAAAAAAATTCCAAAAAACCCCCCACTACCAAACGGACTAAAAAAAACATCTCTAAGGGCAGGTCTGGTTAAATATTTTGACTCGGGGGCCAAATTTAGAGAAAAAAATGTGTCTACTTTTAGAAACACTAATACAAAATCTCACAATAATGTCTGAATGAATGCTAAAAACGTTACGACAGACTGCCTTAAAAGACATAATGGAATTTGACATTTTTCTATCAACGATAAAAGACTGAATATTGACAACATATGAACCTCACATTGTCTTTCGATCGACATATTTTACAATAAAGTGAAACGCAACAAAAATGCAACAAACAGTGAAATATGAACGCGAAGGGTACATATACATATAGAGGGGGCTGGGGTTTGCCCACATATGCGGTCCTCTCTAAGGTTTCTCATAGTCATCATTGTCACGGATGTTCCACTGGGTGTGAGTTTTCCTTGCCCATATGTGGGCCACGGGCGTCACTAGACCTAATACTGTACTGGGGCACAAATAATTAATGTGAGCGTGCAAAGCACGCAAGCAAAAACTTTTTTAGCACTTATTTATCATAACAAATACATAACTAGTGCTTTAAACTATGAAATCATATCAGATTATGTTGTATGGATCTTTGATTAACCACCTGAAATTAACTAATGCATTTGACCTACTTGCGCACTTTTTTACTCCAGACTTCTAAACTGGTAAAAGCAAAAAGGAAGAGCAATGAATCTTTTTGAAATATATATTGCAGTAATCATCTGCAAATTTAACATCTACAAAAGTAAAACCAAAAATAAAGCACCCCTACATCACTGGGTTGTTTTATATTATTTAATTTCCATTTATGGCAATGTGGCTCATCCTATTTCAGATACACAAAACTATAAAATATACACAAAACAATAAAGCCACAGTAGTAGAATAAATGAACAACTGTTGTGTGTCTGTTCAGGGAATCATTTTCTGAGAAGTAAACTGTAACGTCTCGTTTTCATTTTTGCAAAGTGGTTAATCACTCTGGACAGACATGGAAATATTACAGTAACTGTTGTACAGTTGACCAGTGGTTCCCAACTGCTGGGTCGTGACATAAAAGTGGATTGTGTGTCATTTTCAGTGAGTTGCAGTCACATGTGTGCATGAAAAAAAAAAAGTTTAGGGAGACAAAAATCAAATTGTGGTAACAAAACCAGATATTTTTAGCCATTTTTCTAGTGACTATTAGTGAGTATTTTAGCAAAAGGCAAACCGACTAACAAGTTGGAGGAAGACTCAGGACAGACATGGAAATATATTTCTTAAAAATCTACATGGGGCAACAAAACCCGATATTTTCAGCCATCTTTCTGAAAACAAATACAGAAATGTTATTATTTTTTCTGGAAACAAAACCAGATGTTTTAGCTGTAGCCATTTTTCTGGTGACAAAACAAGATTATTTTAGTCAAAGTCACACCGATTAACAAGACAAGTCTACTGTGCTATTTTTCTGTGAAATAAACTTGAATGATTTAAAAATTTGGCTCACGACTTGATGATATGGAAAAATGTTTTTCTTCCTGAAGATAAACCTTTTGAGAAGCACTCAACTCACACATGCTTACTCCAAATCATCATTGATGCAGAGGTCCTGAGCAGAACCAGCAGACAATAGCCAACATTATGTTCCATGTTCATTGGAAATTACCCCGACAGCTCGTACAGCAAATGAATATGTTTGTCTTGATACAACGAATAACGTTAGCTAACTTAGCATCAACTTAAGACAATGATGTTGCCTAGCTAGCTAGGACTTCACTTACATCTCTCATTCCTCGCTGCTTCTTCCCTGCTGCGGGCGAATAACTTTCTGATATCCATCTAGGAGTTACAGTTTGAGTCAAATCAAAATCAAAATAACATAATTGACAAATTGTTGTTGGCTAACGTTACCTACCTCGGCAGTGATTCGCACCCCCCTCTCTCTCTCTCAACTGAAGTCTCGATCCACACATGAATAAATTACCATATTAATTAGCCATGTGCTCATTGTTACGTGGAGTGAATACAGTAGCCATCAATTACCATACTAAGTAGTATGTGCGCTGTTGTCTTTGTTATGTAGACTTAAAACTCTGAAGCGTTTTTTTTTATTGGTGAAATTTTTACTGGGGCACTGCAGATCAACACTGGGGCACGTGCCCCAGTGAAATCTGTCTGGCGATGCCACTGATGTGGGCTCTACCGAGGATGTTGTTGTGGTTTGTGCAGCCCTTTGAGACACTAGTGATTTAGGGCTATATAAATAATTATTGATTGATTGATTGAAAATAAACCCACCTAAAATCTGATACATCTGATATTTGCTGAATTTCCCCCAGGGATGAATACAGTACTTTCTATTTTATTATATTCTATTCTATACGTCACTAAGCTTTAGAACTTTGTTGTGAAAATCTCCTTCCGCGTCCGTGGAAACGCTTCCCGCCCACACTGCTTGGTGCCTCGCCTGAGCTGCCGTGACGTAGATTACCATAGTAACTAGTTAGATGGCCATAGTAATTAATTAGATGACCATAGTAACTAATTAGATGACCATTGTAACTGGTATATCATGCAAAAGCACAGATTTCAACCATTGAAAGACTTAGTATAGTTCAAGACTTACGGTCCTTAGAAAACATCACTGCACATCATAATGGCAGCTACACTTTCCATCTTAAAGATCTGAAAAAATGATTTGGGAATGTCCGGCGGGCCAGACTGAAAAGATCAACAGGCCGCATGTGGCCCCCGGGCCTTAATTTCCCCAGGTCGGTGTTAGGGGAAGTTTACGGAACAAAACGTAAGTCATCCAGGTTACCAGGAAGTTCAACCTGGGGATATCCAGTAATAACAATTACCATATTTTTCGGACCATAAGTCGCAGTTTTTTTTCATAGTTTGGCCGGGGGTGCGACTTATACTCAGGACCCACTTATGTGTAAAATTATTAACACATTACCGTAAAATATCAAATAATATTATTCAGCTCATTCACGTAAGAGACTAGACGTATAAAATTTCATGGGATTTATCGACTAGGAGTGAAAGATTGTTTGGTAAACGTATAGCATGTTCTATATGTTATAGTTATTTGAATGACTCTTACCATAATATGTTACGTTAACATACCAGGCACCTTCTCAGTTGGTTATTTATGCGTCATATAACGTACACTCATTCAGCCTGTTGTTCACTATTCTTTATTTATTTTAAATTGCCTTTCAAATGTCTGTTGTTGGTGTTGGCTTATATCAAATAAATTTCCCCCAAAAATGCGACTTATACTCCAGTGCGACGAATATATGTTTTTTCCTTCTTTATTATGCATTTTCGGCAGGTGCGACTTATACTCCGGAGCGACTTATACTCCGAAAAATATGGTATTCAAATTCCACCTAAAGTTAAGGAAAAACAATTAAAAATGATTAATGAAATATTTGTTACGTGTGCGCGGCATCGTGGATGCGTGGAGAGTGTCGCCTCTCAATGCGCAGGATCACAGCAGGCAGGAATGAAGGTATGGACAGCTTTTAATGTGAAGTTACAAAAGAACACTGGTACAAAGAGCAAATCAAAGGCGTGTCTGGGCACGGAAAACTAAATGCTAATATAAGCAGTAGGCAGAGTTCAAAATCCAAAAAGCGTGAGCCAAGCGCGCGGAGGCAAGCTACATTTAGCAAGCAGAAAAATAAACAGACTACTCACGTAACGGTTGCAGGTGCAAACAAACTGCCGGGAGCGAACTTAGGTAGCACAAGGGCTTAAATACAGAAAACATAATTACAAACCGGTGTGTGAATGAGCCGTGCAGGAGGAGCAAATTAGGTAGTCATGGTGACAAATGTAAACAAGGAAGTGCGCTATGAAACGGGATCGATAGAGTCCAAAACATGATCAAACATCCATCCATCCATTTTCTACCGCTTATTCCCTTTCGGGGTCACGGGGGGCGCTGGCGCCTATCTCAGCTACAATCGGGCGGAAGGCAGGGTACACCCTGGACAAGTCGCCACCTCATCGCAGGGCCAACACAGATAGACAGACAACGGCTTCGCGGTGGGAGAGGGGTTAGTGCGTCTGCCTCACAATACGAAGTTCCTGCAGTCCTGGGTTCAAATCCAGGCTCTGGATCTTTCTGTGTGGAGTTTGCATGTTCTCCCCGTGAATGCGTGGGTTCCCTCCGGGTACTCCGGCTTCCTCCCACCTCCAAAGACATGCACCTGGGGATAGGTTGATTGGCAACACTAAATGGTCCCTAGTGTGTGAATGATCAAACATAATGGGAAAATACAAAAAGGGGACAAAACATACTAGATGTGTGATCCGGAAGCCGGATCACAACAATATTCCCTTCCAATGATATATTTTGTATTTAACCTAATGGTTGACAATTGTTCTTTTTGTAATGTTAATAAGGAAAATTATTTTTTGGAACATACAATCATTTTGGGGACCTGCGATGAGGTGGGGACTTGTCCAGGGTGTAACCTGCCTTCCGCCCGAATAGGAAATGGATGGATGGGGTTGGACAATCATTTTGGGAGAAGTAAGAGGTTGGCAATGTTCTCATTCACTACAGCACAGTAGCGTACTAGGCCCAAGTATTCATTAAAACAAGGCAGAAGGTTTTATACTACAAGTAAAATTAATATTCTAGGCCACTGTAACATTACACACAGTTTGAACAGTAACACTATGTTTGAATATAGGCAAATATAACACTCTACTTTAGTCAAGTAATATTTTGGCATACCACTAGATGGAGCTTGCGTACCACTAGTGGCATTAGAAATACATTTATAAAACAAAGCAACCTATCTGTCAATCAAAGTCTATTTACATAGCCCTTAATCCCAGGAGCCTTGAAGGGCTGCACAAACCACAATGACATCATTCACGATCATTTAAGAGTCTGGTCCATTGGGGGCAGGCAGAGGTCATGGAGGAGTGGTCCACACCAGGTACATGACTTAGACCAGCTAGCACTTCCTCCAGACTGGTATGTCTACAGGCAATATCTGTGGGGGCTGAAAAAGAGAAACGGCAGATCAATTGGTTTAAAACAGTCTATTTAAAAGGGTTAATTATATTTTAACCTTCCTGGTAAAATAACATACAGGAAAGGAGAGGTTTTATAGTATAACTCAATTTTCCTCATTCATCCATCCATTTTCTAGCGCTTGTCCCTTTCGGGGTCGCGGAAGGTGCTGAAGCCTACCTCGGCTACATTTGGGTGGTAGGTGGGGTACAACCTGGACAAGTTGCCACCTCATCGCAGGACCAACACAGATAGATAGACAACATTCACACCCACATTCACATACTAGGGCAGTGGTCCCCAAACTACAGCCCAAGTTGCAACTTTTTTTTTTTTTAATTGTTTTTTTTTTCCTCAAATCTGTCCTTTGTAATCCATTTTCTACCGCTTGTTACTCTCGGTGTCTCATAGCCGCTCAGGCAAGTCATGTCTAAAAGGCATTCTCCCTTCCATACGTGACATCATCGCACTCTGAATGAATATATATATATGTATTTATGTATATATATATTTATGTATGTGTATATATATATATATATATATATATATATACACATATATATATATGTATAAATGTATGTATGTATGTATATATATGTATGTGTATATATATATATATATATATATATATATATATGTATGTATATATATATATGTATGTGTGTATATATATATATATATATATATATATATATATATATATATATATATATATATATATATATATATATATATATATATATATATATATATATATATATATGACACCAAGGGGAATAAGCAACACAGCCCGGCCCCCGCTTAGTTTTTTTCAATAAAATACGGCCCCCGGGTCAAAAAGTTTGGGGACCCTGCACTAGGGCCTTGGGTTCCTTCCATCCATCCATCCATTTTCCCACCGCTTGTCCCTTTCTGGGTCGCGGGGGGTGCTGGAGCCTATCTTATTGATTTTAAATTAGTTAAAACTTGGAAACATTTAAATGGCAGTACAGCCCTAATGTTATAGTCTTTATAGGATACATTTAGTTTTTTATGTTTTAGTATATTTTATTTTGTTTATTTATTCTGCTGGTGCATTGCAGGGCCCTGTTGAAATTGCTGTGTTTTTTCTTCTATGCACTTTTGGACGCCTTTAAAATGCAAAAAAAAAGTCCATATATTTTACATGCAATATGGCAATAAAAATGGGATATTTTTGGGATCCCCACAATTAAAATGTCAAAATTGGCTTTCGAAAAAAAATAGCCCTTCCAACCAGTGTCACGTATCGACACGGAAATATCTATCATGACGGGACGCATATTAAAGAATCAGGAACCCATACCTGAAAACAAACAGGTAGTCAGCCAGCTTGGTTTCCGTCTGCCATTTTTCGGTCAAAAAAAGGGGTCGTACTTTTAACAAACTCCTCCTCGGGACTTTGACCAAATGGCCAGTGGTTAAAATGACAGATACTAGACACATAGGCCATAATACATCGCAAACACTTTTTACCAACGCAATTAGATATGGCGCCAAACTTTACTCCGATGGTTCCCCACAAAGCACGAAAGAAAAAACAAACTCGGATCTTGTTTTACTTGTATTTTCTTTGAGATGATATTTTTTACAAAGCCCAAAACCAGTGAAGTTGGCACGTTGTGTAAATCGAAAATAAAAACAGAATACAATGATTTGCAAAAACATTTCAACCTATATTCAATTGAATAGACTGAAAAGACAAGATAATTAATGTTCCAGCTGGAATACGTTGTTATTTTTTTGCAAATTTTAGCTCATTTGGATGCCTGCAACATGTTTCAAACAAGCTGGCACAAGTGGCAAAAAAAGACTGAGAAAGTTGAGGAATGCTCGTCAAACACTTATTTGGAACATCCCACAGGCGAAAAGGCTAATTCGGAACAGTGCCATGTTTGGGTATAAAAGCAGCTTCCATGAAATGCTCAGTCATTCACAAACAAGGATGGGGCGAGGGTCACCACTTTGTGAACAGTTTTACAACAATATTTCTCAACAAGCTATTGTAAGGAATTTAGGTATTTCACCATCTACCGTCCGTAGATCAAAAGGTTCAGAGAATCTGGAGAATAAAAAGATATTACGGACCTTCGATCCCTCAGGCGGTACTACATCAAAAAGCGACATCAGTGTGTAAAGGATATCACCACATGGGCTCAGGAACACTTCAGAAAACCACTGTCAGTAACTACAGTTGGTTGTTACATCTGTAAGTGCGCCCCGGGCTGATGTAACAGTTGGTAGGAGGGCGCATAATAAATGAAAATAACATAACTCAACATAAGTGCAAGTTAAAACTCTACTATGCAAAGCAAAAGCCATTTACCAACAACACCCACAAACGGCGCCGGCATCGCTGCGCCCGAGCTCATCTAAGATGGACTGATGCAAAGTGGAAAAGTGTTCTATGGTCTGACGAGTCCACATTTCAAATTGTTTTTGGAATCTGCGGACGTCGTGTCCTCCGGAACAAAGAAGAGAAACCATCCGGACTGTTATAGGCGTAAATTTGAAAAGCCAGCATCAGTGATGGTATGGGGGTGTAGTAGTGCCCAAAACATGGGTAACTTACACATCTGTAAAGGCACCATTAATGCTGAAAAGTAACTACCGGTTTTGGAGCAAAATTAGTGGCCATCCAAGCAACGTTTTCATGGACGCCCCTGCTTATTTCAGTCAGAAAATGCCAAGCCACGTGTTACAACAGCTTGGCTTTATAATAAAAGTGTGCGGGTATTAGACTGGCCTGCCTGTAGTCCAGACCTGTCTCCCATTGAAAATGTGTGCGCATTATGAAGCCTAAAATACCACAATGGAGACACCGGACTGTTGAACAACTTAAGCCGTACATCAAGCAAGAATGGGAAATAATTCCACCTGAAAAGCTTCAAAAATTGGTCTCCTCAGTTCCCAAATGTTTACTGAGTGTTGTTAAAAGGAAAGGCCATGTAATACATGGTAAAAATGCCCCCGTGCCAACTTTTTTGCAATGTGTTGCTGCAGTTAAATTCCAAGTTAATGATTATTTGCAAAAAAAAATTAACATTAACATTAAATATCTTGTATTTGCAGTCTATTCAATTGAATATAAGTTGAAAAGGATTTGCAGATCATTGTATTCTGTTTTTAATTAACAAATTACACAACGTGCCAACTTCACTTTTTTTTATATAAATGTATATTTCATTTTTCTAATGGGATGTGTTTTGTTTTATTTAGATGTGAGGTGTTCATGCTGCTGTCAATTATTGACTTGCATTTAAAGTGTCTTATTATGTAAATTTATTCATTGTTATTTGTTCTGTTGATCGTTCAATAAAAACAATACAACTGAGAATATCCATCTTTGTTGACACAAGAAGCTCATAACACAATGAAAACACTTTTTTTCTGATTTTTGCCATCGGTGGACAAATATCGGTGCAGTGGAAGTGTACTTTCCAAGTACAATAGTACAAATACTTCAACGTACTGCATACTTGCATTAATGTGAAGTTAATGTCCTTATTGCATTTAACCAAAATATGACAGAAATGTATTTCTAGAAACAAATTCACTGTTAATTGGAAGATGTTGTTCCAAATTTTTTTTTGCAGTAGTTACGTAAATAAAAGCTTTTTGATATAAAAGGTTGCTGTTCATATATATTAAAGGAAAATTCTGCTAGTAATGAGGGAAGGCGCAAAGAGGATTGATGTCCCTCAGTGAGGTGTGTTTCAAACCCTAATGCATATGCATCATCATCATCATCATCTTCATCACTAGAAGAGCGGTAGCGACCTGTATCGACATCTCTTGGATTTCACAGATACAACATCCCCACCCCTAAATGTGCAATGGAGATCATGAAACTTCTTATTTTGCTTCTACTGCTGACAAGTGTTTTCTGTCTGGATGGAGACGACGGCAGAAGTGAGGTAAGATTATTATTATATATATTTTTTTTACATTCCTAATAATGACAGAACATGCTGGCTTATTTTTAGTTGGACTGCAGTCTGGTTGCCAGCTCATTGTAGAAAGTAGAGATATGTGTAATTATTTGTACAATCAATGCAAACTTTTTTTTTTTTTTTGCACAAGAACAAATGTGCAGGATCACAGACAATTGAGGATATTTTGAAGAGGATGGCCGGAAAACAAGCACAGGCAAAACAAACGAGGCTTCCAGAAAAGAAAGCCACAGGTGAGCTTTTTGCATTAATATAAAATTATTGCGCAGCTCCGCCTGGTCCTTTTGATGGACGTCCGTTGATGGAGGTTAATTTGTTTGTCATTTTTATTATTGTTATTTTGCCTTTTTTTTTTTTTACTTTTTGTTCGACCCCTTTTACCGTATTGTTTTTGCATTATCTTGTTTAGCTCTTTCATTGTTTATGTTTGTTTAGGTTTTTTTTTGCTCTTCGCTTTTCAACCTGTAAAGCAAATTGGTTCAATTTAAAAATTGTTGTAAATGTGCTATATAAATAAAGTTGCCTTGCCTTGCCTTTGTGTCGTTATTACAAAGGCTTTTTTTTTTTGCACTTTAATTTTATGAACTGATTTTTTTTTTTTTTTTTTACATCAAACTATGCTGATAATTTCATTAAATAAACATTTGTGAGCAACATTTATGTTTAATAATCCAGTTTGTTGATTTGAGTCTTTATTATGGAATTTTTGTTGGACACTGAATTTTGAGTGATTTTTGTTTTTACATCAAATTATACTGCTAATTTTATTCAACCAACATTTGTGACTAAAATTTGTGTAAAATTAATTGTGTCACAATTGTCTTTTGAAATTCAGTGTAAAAAATGTTTTGTATAAAACTTCAGTGAAAAAAAATTAGTGGGGAAAAAATCATGGTAAAAAAAGAATGGCAGCTGAAAAATTCTGTATAAAAAAAAATCAGAGTAAAAAAATTCAGTACAGAAATATTTGTTGTTTCAAAAACTCAAGACTAACCTCTGGTAGTCTGCGATGAGGTGGCGACTTGTCCAGGGTGTACCCCGCCTTCCGCCCGATTGTAGCTGAGATAGGCGCCAGCGCCCCCCGCGACCCCAAAAGGGAATAAGCAGTAGAAAATGGATGGATAGATAACCTCTGGTAGTTGTTAAAGAACCTCATTGGCTGGTTCTGAGACATGATCGATCGTTCAGTCTTAATTTACCAGAAGAAAGTCTTGAGTTTTGAAGCAACAAATATTTCTAAACTGAATTTTTATACACAACATTTTTAAGCTGAATTTTTATACAATTATTTTTTACACGTCATTTTTAAACAAATGTTTTCATATTTTTTTATTCAATTCAATTATTAGCATAATTTAATGCAAACAATTAAGTTCACAAAATATTCAGTGATATAATATAATCTTAGTGTTAAAAAAAAAAAGGTTTGCAATAAATACACAAATTAACATCCGTATCTGTTTCCATTCAAGGTGTAAGGAGCCGTTCAACAAATAAACGTAAGTAATCTGACTTTCCTTTGGTCATGTGTGCAAAAAAACAAAACAAAAAACAAGCTGCTTCTTTTTTTAGCGAGTGACTTTTCATTCCAGGTCAAAGATTTCAAACCTTTGTTGGTCTGATGGGCAAAAGGAGCTTTGAGAATCCATGCAGGAGGCTCCAAACATCATTGATGACTGGAAATCTGCCTGGCAACAACTGATGTCATCCCTGTAGGAAGCCTGTGAGGAACAAAGACAAATTGAAGAAGGCGATAACAAAACAAAAAGTTTTAGCACTCTGAGATAGGAATAGAAGTGATTTAGTTTCTTGTGTAAACAAAAAAAAGTTTTATTCTGAAATAAAGAAAATGTAACAATTCACTAATGACAAATAAAAACAAAAAACATTCTAAGAACAATTTTAATCACACAAATTTAAAAAGTCTTTTTATAGTATGGTGCTTTCATTTGTTTTCTGTTTCCATTTCTGCCTCGTACATATTTTAAAAAAAATATTTATGGTCGTTTTAATATCTTGATCTTGAAAATTCCAGTGACGATATTTTTAGGTATGTCCATACCTTGGCTTTTTTCTTTAATAGAATATTTTTATATACAGAGCCACATTGAAATTGCTTTGTTCATTATAATCCTCCCCCTTTTTTCGCATTTAAGAGGTCTCCAACAGACGAAAACGCACCAATTTTCGCAGACGCATCAAGTCCGGAGAGCAATCGGGTATTTTGTAGGCCTCGATCACAACGTTTTTAAATTGACTCAAAGCGCCCCCTTTGAAAATGAGAAAATGTTTACCCATTTCCACCAAATTCACGTATTGTCAGAAAAATCGGTGGGAGACGTCATTCATAAGAGGACGCACGTTAAAGTCTCCATCCATCCATCCATCCATCCATCCATCCATCCATCCGTCGGCCATTTTTAGTGTAAAAACAGGGTCATACTTTAACAAGCTCTTCAAATAAACTTCAACCAAATGATAAGCGGTTAAAATGAAAGATACTAGACGCATGGGCGATGATAAATTGCAAAGGAAATTTGCCTACAGAGCCGCATGGGGCTCTTTCGCGCCGCCCTAGTGGCTCCCAGGACCTCTTTCAGAGATGTGTGGAAATGTAAAAAGATGAAGAAAAAAATAAAATTTTTGTTTTAATATATTTTCTGTAGGAGAACAAACATGACACAAACCGCCCTAGTTCTTAGAAATCCCATGGTTTATATTAAACAAGCACTGTTTTGTCCTACTAATTTCAGCGATCCTTGAACTTATCGTAGTTTGTTTACATGTACAACTTTCTCCGATGCTGCCACAGAAAGACATGTTTTATGCCACTCCTTAGTCTCATTTTCTCCACCAAACATTTTATGCTGTGCTTAACTGCACAAAAGGTGAGTTTTGTTGATTTTATTGATTTGCTGGAGAGCTTATCAGGCATATTTGGTCAATCCGTGACTGCAAGCAAATCGATGCTGACATATTTCATCATTATGCCTCGTTTGTAGGTATATTTGAGCTCATTATGTCCTCTGTGTATTTAATTTATATTTGCATGTATCACGACACATTATCTTTATGTAATATTGGCTGCATTTCTGATAGTCGTTGGTGTTCCTTGTTGTTTCAGACCACAGCAAACGTTACCCAGCTTGCAAAGATTGTAATAAATCCATTAGAAGAAGACAGCCTGCCGTTTTCTTATACTTGGACACACACATCTATACCTTTGGTCATTCTAAGGCAGTAATTTCCAGAAGTTATCTCATCCTGTGAGAAGCCTACAATATACTAATGTTTTCCAATGTTGCAAAAATTTGTAAAATAAAAATTTAAATACATTTCCATCAACAAAGATTGGCGTCAGCCTTTAATAGTAGGCTAATATAGACACATCCAGCGATGCCTTTATGCAAGGCTTTTAATTTTTTGCAGCTCCAGATTATTATTTAGTTTTACATTTTTGCTCCAATATAGCTCTTTCGACATTTTGGGTTGCCAACCCCTGGCCTAGGTCATAGGATGTGGGCGTGGTATGGAGCCAAACTTCAACATTTTCAACATCAAACTTTTGATAATTTGGCCTGACAAATTCAGATCTTAATTCTAACTGGTACAAATGATGACACCTTGAAGTGGCATATGGGTCACTACCTATATGTACTAATTCATAGGCGAAA
Organism: Nerophis ophidion; assembly: GCF_033978795.1. Taxonomy (NCBI): domain Eukaryota; kingdom Metazoa; phylum Chordata; class Actinopteri; order Syngnathiformes; family Syngnathidae; genus Nerophis; species Nerophis ophidion. Next base: position 26,997,850 of record NC_084621.1, on the reverse strand, counting down.
ACTGCTCCTCACCATTACCAAACTGTCATTATATCACCTGAGATGATCAGACGGATAATAAACTGAGGGTCTATGATAAAAGGTGAATACATTTTGCCAATGCTACAGGATGTGGGCGTGGAGCCAAACTTTGATCTGATGGTTCGGCACAAAACACGAAATGTTAATTTGTGTTTGAATAAGAAGACATAATAAACCTTTCTGAGAAATGTTAATACAGTGGATACATGGATGATACAGCAGAAGATTGGGAGAATGTCATGTGGTCAGATGAAACCAAAATAGAACTTTTTGGTCATCCATGTATCCATTTTGGTATAAACTCAACTTGTCGTGTTTGGAGGAAGAAGAATACTGAGTTGCATTCAAAGAACACCATACCTACTGTGAAGCATGGGGGTGGAAACATCATGCTTTGGGACTATTTTTTCTGCTAAGGGGACAGGACAATTGATTTGTGTTAAGGAAAGAATGAATGGGGCCATGTATCGTGAGATTTTGAGCCAAAACCTCCTTCCATCAGTGAGAGCTTTGAATGGTTGACCAAATACTTATTTTCCACCATAATTTACAAATAAATTATTTACAATTCCTACAATGTGAATTTCTGGATTTTTTTTTCACATTCCGTCTCTCACAGTTGAAGTGTACCTATGATGAAAATTACAGACCTCTGTCATCATTTTAAGTGGGAGAACTTGCACAATCGGTGGCTGACTAAATACATTTTTGCCCCACTGTAATTCCGCTCCACACATTTACATTTTGATCATAATTGGAATAAATAATGACACCCTGATGTGCTGGATTGGTCAGTGATTATTTGTACCTATTCATAGTGGGTGGAGGGCTTCACGGTGGCAGAGGGGTTAGTGCGTCTGCCTCACAATACGAAGGTCCTGCAGTCCTGAATTCAAATCCAGGCTCGGGATCTTTCTGTGTGGAGTTTGCATGTTCTCCCCGTGAATGGGTGGGTTCCCTCCGGGTACTCCGGCTTCCTCCTACTTCCAAAGACATGCACCTGGGGATAGGTTGATTGGCAACACTAAATTGGCCCTAGTGTGTGAATGTGAGTGTGAATGTTGTCTATCTGTGTTGGCCCTGCGATGAGGTAGCGACTTGTCCAGGGTGTACCCCGCCTTCCGCCCGATTGTAGCTGAGATAGGCGCCAGCGCCCCCCGCCACCCCGAAAGGGAATAAGCGGTAGAAAATGGATGGATTAAATCACTTTTGATCAGTGCTTCTCAATTATTTTTTGTTACACCTCCACCCCCCCATTTTGCGACCAACCTCCCCCGTCACAGCGACTATAAATATCAGTGGTCTCTAAAATTGTTAGAAGTACACCTCTGCATGACATACCAGCCTTATCGTTAAAGACCAAAAAAAAACAAATATGAACATACTGTACATCAAATACGTATCACTATTATGTTGGATCCACTATGGACTGGACTCTCACAATATTATGTTAGATCCACTCGACGTCCATTGCACCGGTCGCCCTAGAGCAGGGGTGTCAAACGTACGGCCCGCGGGATGAGTTTGCTAAGTATACAAATTAACCTAAAATTTTTGAATGAAAGAAACAGCTCTTCTACATGTGTTTACTGGATGTTGCAATAGCAATTCTTTGTATCTCTGTAGATCAGGGGTCGGCAAACCCGCGGCTCCGGACCCGCATGCGGCTCTTGGATCACTCTGATATGGCTCAGCTGCATGCTTGCCGAACCCCCCATTTTTCCGGGAGGTTTTCCGGATTTCAGTGCCTCTCCCAGAAATCTCCCCTGGATAACATTCTCAGATTTTCACCCGGACAACAATATTGAGGGCGTGACGTGATGGCAATGCCTTAAATGTCCTCTCGACCATGTCGTTGCGTCCGCTTTAATACTATGCAATCTGAGAGCCGGCCGGCCACATCTAGTGTGCGGCTGCTGACTCAACGCGCAAGCGACTGCAAGGCATACTTGTTTAACAGCCGTACAGGTTACACTGAGGGTTGTGATATAAACAACTTTAAAACTCTCACTAATATGTGCCACACTGTGAACCCACACCAAACAAGAATGACAAATACATATCGGGCTAACATCCGCACTGTAACACAACATAAACACAACAGAACAAATACCCAGAATCCCGTGCATCCCTAACTCTTTTGGTTGAGGTGGGCGGGAGGGGGGGGGGGGGGGGTATGGTGGTAGCGAGGGTGTATAATGTAGCCCGGAAGAGTTAGGGATGAACGGGATTCTGGGTATTTGTTCTGTTGTGTTTATGTTGTGTTACAGTGCGGATGTTAGCCCGAAATGTGTTTGTCATTCTTGTTTGGTGTGGGTTCACAGTGTGGCGCATATTAAAAAGAGTTTTAAAGTTGTTTATATCACAACCCTCAGTGTAACCTGTATGGCTGTTGACCAAGTATGCCTTGCAGTCGCTTATGTGTGTCTGCAGATGCCTCATACAACATGTGAATGAGCTGGTAAGCTGTTTGCTATGGTTGTAGAGGGTGCTAAACGCATTGTCATCATAGCACGCCCTTATTATTGTTGTTTGGGTGAAAAACAGCAGACAGTCGAGAGAATGGCTGCTCTGAAACTCCGTAGACTCACGAAAAAATTGAAATGGTTGGCAAATGTGATGTTGTCAAGCGACATTCAAATAAAACTCGCGGGCCGCACTAATACTACATTTCAATATTAAGGTGAGACCTCTGGTTAACACATAGCACAAAGCAAAAAAATCTTTGTTTGCTGTGTTATTTCATTTTAAATTTCAAAAGTTTTGTGGCTCCCATAGTATTCTTTATTTTGTGAAACAGGTCAAAATGGCTCTTTGAGTGGTAAAGGTTGCCGACACCTGCTGTAGATGATGCTACATATGTACAAAATAAATCACATGATGTTAGTATATCAATCGAGGAAAACGATCAAACTACATACACGGCATACTGTCATTTGATTTTGATATTTTTTTTATCTTGATTGATTGAAAATAAACACCATTGAGTTGACTGATGAACATTATCACATCAATCATTCAGAAAATATAAATACGACAAATAAAGATAGAATACTATTAACCACAACTTGTAAGTCTAAAAAAACATCAGTATGATTTGTACATTTTCGGAATGTGCTTTTAAACACAGAAAACAATCTGAAGGTGTCTTTATTTTTAAGTTGTCGTGCAGGGATTTTACCAGTCCGGCCCACTTGGGAGATTTTTCTCCATGTGGCCCCTGATCTAAAATGAGTTAGACACCCCTGCCCTAGAGGGGCGGGGGTCACCCACATCTGCGGTCCTCTCCAGGGTTTCTCATTGTCATCCCACTGGGTTGAGTTTTTCCTTGCTCTGATGTGGCATCTGAACCGAGGATGTCATGGCTTGTGCAGCCCTTTGAGACACTTGTGATCTAAGGCTACAAACATTTATTATTAATGGTTATTATAGGTATATATTATTTAAACATGATCATTTATAATGTTGTAATATATACATAAATTACAAGAGTATATATGTTTGGATTTAAAAATAGTAAATATATAAATATGCCTGTGTGTACATAAACATGTTTTTGGATCGTTTTTTCAATAGATTCATATAAAAGGTTATGTAATTATAATGACGCTACTTCATAGACGATTACATTTTAGACAGCGGCCCCCAGTGGCCAACACGAAACCTGCAACAGATGTCTCAGTTGAAGTCCTCAAATTGAGTGCACACATTAGAGTCCATAATAAACCCACCTGACCCCACTGTATGATAACAGGTTTATTAAGTGACTTTGTACAATACAAATGAAAAAATAACATTAAAAATACAAAGATGGAGTACATAGCCAAAGCAAAAACGCGGTGTTGACTCTTCATTTCCCACTGGCAGTTTGCAGCGCATTTGAAAAATTTTGAGGTTTTTAAATTCCTTTTATTATTGTTTTGGCGTCCAGGGTGTCCTTTGATTACGGAAGTATTATTATACAAACAGTGGACGCAGCTGTCAAGTTTTCTTTTCTTCTACACGTACAAAAGCAGGTCTTTCTTACTTCAGCTGGCTCGGTGTGTGTGTATATGTATATATATATATATATATAAAAAAAACTAAAGTGAAATATAATACTTTCAACATTATAATTGGTGGTCCAAAACTAGTGGAGATTGCTGAACAGACATATTTATATTGCAGGAATAAGAAGCTTAAGCCATTATTTTTGTCTATAAAAAAGGCCCGAGGTGCATTTTATTGTTTTTAATTTAGTCTCATTCTTGACATTGACACCGTTTCATTGAATGCTGTTGCACTGAGAGGAAGGGTTAAAAAAAAGAAGGTTCACCGGGGTTACTTTGAAAAGAAAACAAAAAAGATAAGTCAATGTCATCTTCCTGCATGAAGGACGATCAGATTCATGTTCTCGTTAACAAGCGGACTTTCTTTCCTGTAAACGAATGTGATTGTACAACAGTCAAAACACCACCATCACTTAAAAGCAACCTTGGAGAACAGGAGCACTGCAGACAGGGGCAGCGGCGGGGGCGGTATTCAGTAATAACACCACCAATAATAATTATAATAATTAAAATAATAACATGGGTTTGGCCTTTTTGTACGTTTTCCGGTTTTAAAGTAAACACATTCTTCAATGATGAGTCCAGAGGCAGTGTGGGGGTGGGAGGGCGCTGGTTCTGAATGTATTTGCCACTATCGCGCCACCCAACCCCACACCCACACATAGAGCAACGGACACCCCCTAGTGGCCAGGTGCAGGAACACAGAGGAAGGGCGGGAGAGAAAAGAGGAAAGATACGGGGGTGTCAGTGCCACACACTGATGATGCCCTGAGCGGCAACATTGGCAAACAGAACTAAGTCGACTTGGTCCTGACGACTGTCTCTTCAAAAGATCTTGCCTTTCTTTTTGTTCTTCTCCAGAGTTCTATCAAAACACACAAAGTGCAGAGTCAGTTTGTATACTTGCCAACAAAACGTAAATACTAGGGGTGTCCCGAACCAATACTGACAATGCAAATCGGTCGAATATCAAAACGCAACAGCTTGCATCAAAAATGTCTGATATAATCGATCACAGTTTATTTGTACATCCCTTAATAACAAGTGCTTCAAAGGGCTTCATGACAACATCTCATCTTATCTCTAACACCATTGATTGAACATTTTATTAGTAGATTGCACAGTACAGTACATATTCCATACAATTGACCACTAAATGGTAACACCAGAATATGTTTTTCAAGTTGTTTAAGTTGGGGTCCACATTAATCAATTCATGGTGCAAATATAAACTATCAGCATAATACAGTCATCACACAAGTTAATCATCAGAGTATACATAGAATTATTTACAATATTTACAATCCGGGGGGTGGGTTGTGGAGGGGTTTGGGGCGGTGGGGTTTAGGTTTGGTTGCTATCAGCACTTCAGTCATCAACACTTATATAATCTGAGAAATGGACATTGTTACAGTGTAGGTCTCATTTAGTAGGATATGTAAATTGAGCAGTGAATATAGTGAGCTCAGAAAGCATAAAAACAAGTATATACATTTGATTATTTACAATCCGGGGAGGTGGTTAGGCTAGGGTTGAAGTTGCCATGTGTTCTTTTAGTGCGGTTTTGAAGGATAGAGATGCACTTTCTTTTACACCTGTTGGGAGTGCATTCCATATTGATGTGGCATAGAAGGAGAATGACTTAAGACCTTTGTGAGCTCAGAATCTGGGTTTGACGTGGTTTGTGGCACTCCCCCTGGTGTTGTGGTTATGGCGGTCATTTACATTATGGAAGTAGTTTGACATGTACATGAACGATAACATCTGTGTGCGAGCAGTAAGTCCAGGAAGCGATGTTGCTTGCGTTCAAGTCCAAAAAAAGACATTGCCGCTAAAAGCAAAACAATTTGGAAAGTCTTTAAAATGTGGTATTTGCAATAGATTTCCTCTATGGACACTATGTAGCAATACCCCACACTGTACACTTTCAAGGCAAGGACATGAAGTACCGTAAACTCCGAACTATAAACCGCTACTTTTTCCACCGCTTTTTCCTAGGATTTTTCTTCGCTGACAACCATAATAAAAATAAGTTTTTTTTTAAAAAAAGCAAAATGCACTACAAAATTGTGTTATTGTTTATACTATGGCACCATCTTTTGGACAAGTTCACTCAGACCAGGTGCTGCAGTGTCCTTCCATTTAGTGCTTTCAATCGGAAGTAGAAGTGGTCTTTTGGCAGTCCATAGCATTACTACTCAAATGGATTCTTCATCATTCCAAGTAACGTTTGTAAGTTTTACAATATAACTAAAACAATTCATACTAAACCGTACCATGTGTGATGTCTGTAGGAGTGTTTTCATGCATATTTGTATGTGCTGTTGTAGTATAATGAAGCTAGTGTCATTAGCGTGAGCTAATAAGCTTACACGTCTACGGGTGTCTGTGTCAGTATTATTAACTTACATTATAGTTTATTTTGTCTGGTTTAATTTTGTAAAATTCACCAAAACGTCAGAGTGGAGTTGTTGTGTCTGTTAAGTTGATTGGAGAATTAGCTTCTGCATATAATAAATCCATGACGATGACTTCTGTTTTGTTTAATCAGCCGTTTTACTGCCGTGTTATAGAAAATAGAATAGAATAGAATAGAATGATGGAGACTATATATATATTTATATATAGAGACTGTTTGGAAACAATTACGGTATGTAAATAAACATTTACGAAATATTTCTGTGTAAAGAAAATCATTTCACAATGTATATATCTGCGGATAATATATGGGGCAAAACAACTTCCCTGTCAAATGTTGTGGGTGCGGCTTATATATCAGTGCGCTGTGTAGTCTGGAAAATACGGTAGTTTGCCTGATAGCGGATTAAAATGTGGGGAATTGACAAAGATTTAAAGGGGATTTATTATGCAAAACAAACTTTTCTTACGAATTGGTACCTGTTATTGCGTATATGAGATCTGTGGAAGTTTTGAAAATGTGAAATCCAACCGTGAAGGCATAGCGGAGAAGTTTATAAAATAATTTTGCCTTCCTTCACATTTCTTCCAAACAAGCCTTTAGGAATTTACCCCAATTATGACGTTTTTCCTCTTTGGTGACGACAGCGGACATATCCGCCATTGTGGTCAATAAATTCCTCTTTTTCTGTCTATTGTTGTGGGCAGACTATCTCGTACATACACATGCATCCTCCGTTGTTGTCATTTCTAATACAAAGCAGCGTATAGTTTAGGGTTGTCCCGATCCGACATTTGGATCAGACCGGCCGCCGATATTTGCCAAAAAATACGTATCAGCAAGGCATGGGAAAATGCCGATCCAGATCCAGTTTTTCCAAGGCACCGATTTAAATCATACATTCCACTTTTCTGCTGCTCCCTAATTTCCGTTCTGCATTTTCCAGCACACCTTTCACACATCCACAGGTCTGTGTTCTAACCGTTAAGACGGCCATTTGAATTAAAAGTTACAGGTAAAATTGTCAGCTGTAAGGGATTATTTTACCCTACAAAACGAAAAAGATGAAGAGGTGGAGTGCAAAACATGCCACAATAAAGTCAAGCGTGGTGGTAAAGTTGTAAGACATTTTAATGACTCTTGAGAGTGAGAGGCTTTTTAGCACAGCCTCACTCATCATTGATGAACACAGGAGCAGGCTGACACCTGAGCATCTTGAAGTGCTCGTCTTTGTTAAAAAGAATCTCCCCATTATGCTCAGACTTCAATTGTTTGCCCCCCCCTGATTGGGGCAAACAATTGAAAGGAGTGTGTAGATACGATTTTTTTTTTTATTAAGTTTACACTTGTTCAAGAGCTAGGATTGAGGCTGAGTTATAGAGATTTTAGCCCACTCAGGTTGTGTTTTGCTTTTTTTAATAATGTTTACAGCATTATTTGCACTTTATACTGTTCACTTTTTTACTGATTAATGATGCCATTTCTGTTTGTCATGTATAATTTTTTCTATTTGGTGTTGATCCTTGAATACCAACCATTGTGTATTATTCAAACTCACATAATTCAGATGGATAGTTGTTATCAAGAGTACTAAAACCTTAACTTAAACTTTAATACATGCTCGGATAGGCCAGTATCGGTATCGGAAGTGCAAAAATAATATTGGTATCGGATCGGAAGTGCAAAAACCTGGATTGGGACATTCCCAGTATAGTTGAAACATATCTGTCAGTAGACTCCATATGGAACCGCTAATAACTACAACAAAGATTGCGGGGAGAAGACACTCAAAGTGGAGCACAGATAAGACGGCACATTCTGGAGAGACGGTCAGAAAGCGGCTTGAAAAATAAACATAATCTATGCAACATTTTGACCAAATAACCACCATTACATGTTATGTAGACCACAAGGAAGTGTTTTAAATATAGAAAAAAAAGTCATAGTACCACCCCTTTAAGCAATGTGGCCAACAGGCGGCAGTAATCAGTAACTAGTGAACAATGGCGTCAGTGTCAGGAGGAAATCAGTGCATGACGTCAAATACCTGGAGGCCTCCAGTTTCTGCTGCTCCAGGCGTTGCTGGGCCTCCCAGTTTGCCCTCTCCTCCTCAAACACACGCCTCTTCTCCTCCAGCTCTTTGTGCTGTGCCTCAAGGTTCTTCTTCATCTGCTCGTGGCGCCGTTGAAGCTGCGCAGGAAACAAAATACTATGTTTGGAAAATGTCATCCACGGCGGAAGTGTGAATTAGGGCTGCAGCAAATGATTAAATCAGTAGTGGAATAATCTATCAATCAACTTGTTTAAGTGATCAAACACTTTCTAGCCTAAATGTGACTTTAAAATAAAATAGGTAAATTAAGCAAGGATTTTTGTAATGAACTTTGTCTTCTTATAAACAAACGCACATTGAAATTTTACTTTTCACATGGTAGCAACAGTATATATGACCAGAGCTGGGTGACATGACTGAAAACGTTCATGATATACTGTATTTTCTGACTACACTACTTTTTTCCCCACTCTTTGAACCCTGTGGCTTGCAAAACAGTGCAGCTAATTTATGTATTTTTCTTCGCTAATGACCAAAATCTTTCTTATTCAACAAACAGTTTTCAAATAACACAGACAAAGACATTGTAAAAGTGTTTGTCTGTGCTATGGCGGTATCTTTTGGACGAATTTGCTCACTGCAGATGTTGCGGATTGACAACATACTTCCTGTTGTGTGCCTTTAACCATAGTTTATTTGTACATAGCATTTCTGCTTGAAAGGACTCTTCATTCATCACTCCAAGCAACGTCTGTAGGTTTTACAGTATAACTAAAACTATTTATAATTACTAAACCATACCATGTGTGATATCTGTAGGGGTGTTTTCATGCAAATTTGTTTGTGCTATCGTAATGTTATCAAGCGCTGTTAGCATTAGCGAAAATGCTAACAGAAATACAAGTGTCTGTGTTAGAATTATTAACTTACAATGGGATTCTTTTTGTATTGTTTCACAAATTGCTCAGTAAATTCACCATAACGTCACCGTGGAGTTATGGAGTCTGTTCATCTGAATGGAGAGTTAGCTTCTGCAGCTAGTGGGTACATGACAATGACTTCTGTTTTGTTTATCAACCGTTTTACTGCCGTGTGACAGGCACCGCCTGGAAACAATTAAGGTATGCAAATAAACATTTACAAAATATATCATACCACTATATAGCTGTGGCTTATAGTAAGGTGCGCTTAATATATGTAAAAGTATTTGTTTCTTTGAAAATTTGGTAGGTGCGGCCTAAATACCGGTGCGCTCCATACAATACGGTAAGTGTTTTATATTGGTCGATATTAAGGATGTCCGATAACATCGGACTGCCGATATTTTCGGCCGATAAATGCTTTGAAATGTAATATCGGAAATTATCGGTATGATAATTATCGGTATCAGTTTCAAATAGTGAAATGAATGACTTTTTAAAATGCTGCTATGTACACGGACGTAATGAGAGGTTCAGAGAGCCAATTAACCTTAAAGGCACTGCCTTTACGTGCCGGCCCTGTCACATAATGTCTACGGCTTTTCACACAGACACAAGGGAATGCAAGGCATACTTGTCAACAGCCATACAGATCACACTGAGGGTGGCCGTCTAAACAACTTTAACACTAACAAATATTTGTTTCCTTAACTTGAGTTAATTTATTTTGGAAAACCTTGTTACATTGTTTAATGCATCCAGCGGGGCATCACAACAAAATTAGGCGTACCAATGTGTTAATTCCACGACTGTATATATCGGTATCGGTGGATATCGGTATCGGTAATTAAGAGTTGGACAATATCGGATGTCGGTAAAATAGCCATTATCGGACATCTCTAGACGATATCCATAATTATTGATATCTGTTATGACCCATTCCAAATTAGGACCAAGAGAAAACATGTAAAATGTAAAACATTTTATTTGCGCAGTTGGAAGAGTGGCTGTGCGCAACCCGGGGGTCCCTGGTTCAATCCCCACCTAGTACCAACCTCGTCACGTCCGTTGTGTCCTGAGCAAGACACTTCACCCTTGCTCCTGATGGGTGCTGGTTAGCGTCTTGCATGGCAGCTCCCTCCATCAGTGTGTGAATGTGTGTGTGAATGGGTGAATGTTGAAGTAGTGTCAAAGCACTTTGAGTACCTTGAAGGTAGAAAAGCGCTATACAAGTACAACCCATTTACCATTTAAAATGAGACCTTCCTTTGATTATGATCCCCACAACTATCAAGGCAGAAAGGAAAGCAAATGTCAACGCAACCATGGAAAACACCCAAACAAAAATGTAAAAAAAATTCTAAAATCACATTGAACACTTAACAATAACCTCTTAAAATGAAGGATCAAAAATAAAGAATATGAAAGAAATGCTAATAAAGTGTAAGAAAATAGTGCAAAGTGTGAAAATGTAAACTTGAGAAGAACTATTTTCTGCAGGTTAAGTGCCAGTGGTGCTCAAAAGTGAGCATGGGGCTAAGGTGGTGTGGTATTACTGAGTACGAGCGCCTTGATGTGACTATTGTCTGATTTAAAAAAAAATTAAAATCTGCCACTATTGGGTGACTTGACTCCTGTTTTACCCAAACTTTCTTCACTCTCAGCAGCACTCTTTTTTTGTTTCTCTTCTAACTCTATGCAGAGAATCAACAGCGTGACAACAAAATGGCGCAACCAAAAAGATAGTTGATACTGTTACCTGATTGGCTGTTAGCGTGTCGCTCCCAGTGATCAGTGATCACTTCCTGCGTTGCTCGGTTACCGGAGAGAAATTGCTTTTGTTCATGCAACAAACCTTACTTCAGTTTTTTCCCAACAAATAATTAAAAATGTTTTTATATCTATTACGTGTCTATCGCGATAAATATTAATATGTTATCTTCCAGCTGTGCCAAAATGTCTCTTTTAATTGATTGGAAAACCTCTCATCTTCTTTGGGCCCTTTGCTCTTCTCCCACCTTATTGTTTTTCTTTGAGCTTTCTCTTGGCAGTCCACTGTGCCACCCACACCCACACCCACACCCACATCTACCCGCCAATGCACCCACAACCTGCCTCACCAAACACGGAACAAATGTGTGAGTATTCTACTCATAAAATGAATCATCTAAGGAACAAAATACAAATCACAGCTTTTTTGTAATCAAATTTATCAGCAAATTGTTGCAGCCCTTGTGTAAATGCAAGGAAAAAAGGTAGGTTTGTGTGTTACCTCTGCTTCAGAGTCTTTAAGCTTCTGCACTTTCTCCTTGACTTTCATCTCAAACACCTGCTCCATCTCCATTTCCATCTTCTTCATCTTGGTCACATGCTCCCGCCTCTCCTCCTCCATCTGGGCCAGAGGGCTCCTATAACGTCCGCGCGCACACACACACACGTTAAAACACACACACAAATCAGCACAGCACACGCCCACTTGGCCCCATTGCAACAATAAATGACAGGACATTTCCGAGTGACTTTCAAGTCCATCAGAGTTCGTCTTGTGCATTCGGACGTGTTTACAGCACACGTAATAGGGTTATTAAAACAGAGAGCAGTGGCATAAAAGAAAAGAACCAGACTTTTGAAAACAGGTCAACAAAGGTTTTGGGGTCAATCGCCAAGAAAAACCGCAGACTTGTTTGCATTACACTTAGATGCTTACAAGATTAAAGTCCTTAAAATCCAGCAGAAATATAAGAAAGTAGGTGTGTCAAAAAATCGATTTTTGAAGGAATCGCGATTCTTGTTCGTAACGATTCTTAATCAATAAAAACTAAAATCACTTAAAAATAAAAATAAATCGGTCCTGTCACCTAACTACTCGGGCAAATCATATTGTTGATGTAGATGCCCATAGCTCCTGTAAAGACTTACTTTAAAAAAGAGAAGTGTGGTACTCTTCTTGTCTTATTTGTATGTGACTTTATTAAATGCCTGGGAATCCTTGTACTAAACAAACCCAGTTTCCTTTTTAAGTGCTATAAAAAATTATCACAGCTGTTAATTCTATGGAGGAATGTTGTTGATCATAGTACTGGCACTTAATGTTATCAAAAAATATGGATTTTCGAATCAAGAATAGTTTTGAATCAAGAATCGATTCTGAATCGAATCATTACCCCCAAGAATTGAATCGTGCGGTGCCCAAAGATTCACAGCCCTACAAGAAAGCTAAATTGTCCATTTAAAACGTTTCTTTTTATAGGCGCTAGCATGCCACATCATTTTCTGCTTGTTCAGCCTGGAAACATGAGCCAGGGGATGGTGTTGGGAGTGGGGGTTGGGGTGGGATCGGGTGGAGCTGCCCAGCAAAGCCAAAAGGAAACAAAAGAGGAATGAAAGCGACGGCCACAGAAAGATTTGGAAAAAAAGGTGAAAAAAAGTTAAAAACACTTACATTCCTTCAACAGCATCATTTCTAAAAAACGATTAAACACACACACACACAAACACAGCATGCAATGATGAGCTCATGCACTAAAAGTGTGTCGCACGTTGTGAGCTGCGTGTTAGCAGAGTTGTGATTTTAGCTGAGCGTGTTAGCAAGGTTCAACTTTGCATACTTTGATGTAGGGCTGGGCAATATATTGAGTTTGTAAGACATATCGATATATTTTTAAACAAGATATGAATGACGACAACATCGTGATATAGATATCATTTATTTCACGTTAAAATGACCAAACACCGCTTATTTGTGGTGTTCCTTGTCCTCCCTCGCAACACTCCACGGGCTATTATAGCCTTGCCCCCTTCCAAGATGTGTGTGCCATCTCCCCGCAATGCATTGACCCACAACCACAAAACAGAAGTAAATATGGAGTATGACTATCTACCAGTCACCAACTAGTAAGTAAAATGCAAACTTTTGCATACTCGCCAACAACTACGGTTTTCCCGTAATTAGTACGGTTTTTGATAATCCATTCCGGTTCACGGCCGCAGCGGTAAAAAGTTAACTTAAAAATAATTAATATAAAATTGAGCTTAGCTACTTTTCCCAGGAGCTTGGCAGTAGTTTCGCTACTGATTTTTGTAGCTTAGCCTTTTTTAGACCCATTTAGCGTTAGCTAAGCTACAAAAAAAGTAAGAGGGAGAAGAGAAAGAAAGAAGTGGACTAATGCAACTCCACGCGCAGGGCACCACATGTACGGGAAACATCAATGATGAATGGTTGGTTTATGTATAAGAACATCCATGATTGGTTGGTTGGTGTTACTATGATGAGTCACGATTGGTTAAGACTGGGGCAAAACATCAGGGACAGGAAAATCAGAGGCAAAATAGGGCAGGTCATCGAACCAGGAAGACAAATCACGACAGACATCCCAAATGACGACGAGAGAGTCAGTGAATAGAAGAGGGAATATTCAAGCGGGCGATTTATAGATTTTTAAAAATATACTGGAATATGGCAGATGGATTCTCTATCTTAGATGTAGCGATGTAGACGACTTCCAAGAAAACCACTATGTGTTATTGAATGAATATCTTTTATATGTGTATTTTCACCCGAAAATATATCGAGATATATATCGAATATCGACTTTAAGTAAAAAATATATTGAAATATACTTTGTCGTCCATATGGCCCAGCCCTACTTTGATGCAAAGAGGACTACAACTACTCTCACTACTGGTATGTGTGAGTGTATGTATATGTCGTGTCAAAACGGCATTGGCTGTGTCCAGACTCACTTGGTGGACAGTTGACCCTTGGCCCTGTTGTTCTCTACGCCATTGTAGGTGACGGCCGCCAGCTTCCTGCTGCGGTAGTTCTCATAGTGGACATTGTTTGTCACGTCTTTCAAGTCCTGCATGTGAGTCCTGTGGTGGCAGGGAGTAGACAAATGTTGTCTCATGTCTGCATCCTTTGAATGGATACTGTTGTCTGGTACATGTCTTTGACTGAGGTAGTACCTGATGAGCATGTCTCTGAGGATGGTGAAGTCACAGTGGTCACTGTTCTCAACTAGAGGAGAAATACAATATTCAGGAACTTAAAAATTACAAAAATGGAATGGTCAGTTGCTTTACACTTCTTTAGTAGTCTCCCCCTTCAACAAGTAATCTTCCCTCTCAACTTCCTTATAAGCCAGTGGTTCTCAAACTTTTTTCACCAAGTACCACTTTCTTAAACAATTGGCTCACCAAGCACCACCATGATGACCAGCATTAAAAAAACAGTATTCATAAGTATTCATTAACATCAGGGCAGAGGTTTTATTTCACACATATTTTAAAAAAAAAAGGTCACTGTAACATTACAGTTTGATCAGAAACACAGTTTGAATATTTAATTACCATATTTTTGGACTATAAGGTGCACTTAAAATGCTTTAATTTTCTCAAAAGTTGACAGTACACCTTAAAACCCGGTGCGCCAAATGTTGGAATATTTCTGGTTCTGCTTACCAACCTCAAAGCAATTTGATTTGGTACACAGTGTAATAAGTGTGTTAGTGGAGGCCCTTAGGGATATTTTCATTCACTTTTGTCTAAAAGCGCCAAATTTGGCACAGGGGTAGCTCAGGGCATACCTAAATGATTTAGCTAGGGCGCCCGTGCCGTTGACCTTTAGGGTCGCCACAGCGGTCGATCAAATATGGCCGCCACTTGTTGTAGCTTTTGTCTCTAGCATTTGAAATAAATTAGCTACAAATGTAAACTTGGTGTCTATTTCATCTGTTTTGACAATTAGAAATGTGTTGAAATGCAAATTTTTATTTTTGGTTGTGACTAAACCCCTAATTTGCATTATTCCAAGTGGCACTTTCTATTCTGAAGACATTGGATGTAACTTGGGCCTTGTTATGAATAAAACCTGGTGCAACATGCATGATTCCTTTCTAATGTTTATATGAAATGTCGATGGTGGGGGGTTGGGGAAGGGGGGGGGTCGGCTTTCGTTGTGACATTTTGATGACAATGGTTTCGCTTAAAGGGCAACTACTCTTTGGCTAATTGCGAGGGATGCTACGTGGAGGCTGTCTTCTTCTCTCCCTTTTTTTATTTTTTTGGGGGGGGGAGTGTGGTTTTTGTTCCCAATTACTTGACAAAAGCTGCACCTAGTGTGCGCATCTAGGTTAGTGTACTGGATCTTCTGTATTATCCTCATAGGCTTTGAGGAGTCCTGGTCCCTGAAGGACAATGTCATTGAATACTCTTAAAAGGTTCAGCAACAGATATTGTAAGGTAGGTAAGGTGCCATCAAATTTGTGTCCTTGTTGTAAACAATACTTGTGTAAAACCAAGGTAGCCCTTGTCAACAAAAGTGCCATATCTTGGTCAATCTGGTTGGAATCATGGCCTCTAGCTACACTGTCTTCCACTTTTTGTTTGCTTGCAATGTACGTCTCCCTCCCTCTCTGGTGTTCACTCTGGTCAGGCAGAAAAGAGAGGAGATGTGTCTTGAATCTTGTTATGTGAGGTTTATTGTAACAACAGACATGCCCACATGCATTTGTAAGGGTTCTATAGAGTTGCCTTAAATTTGAAATTGTGAAGGAGCAATCTCAATCCTCAACAAGGACAACACTTTGCGCTATAGTCAGAGGGTCAAAGGTTTCCCTGGATTCACTGGTAGACCCTTCTCCTTCTGATATGCTGGAAGATGTTTTATGTTGTAAAACGTGTGCTACATATCTCAAGTTCAGATAACATTTGGTATGATAGTACACATCTGCTGCGTGCACATCAGACGCTTGAGTCACTAATTTCCAAAGAAGTTTAAAATCTTTACAAGCATCTGCCCGGGGAGGCGTGGCGCAGTTGGGATAGTGGCCGTGCCAGCAACCTGAGGGTTCCTAGTTCGATCTCCACCTTCTACCAACCTCGTCATGTCCGTTGTGTCCTTGAGCAAGACACTTCACCCTCGCTCTGATGGGTGGTGGTTAGGGCCTTGCATGGCAGCTCCCGCCATCAGTGTGTGAATGGGTGAATGTGGAAATAGTGTCAAAGCGCTTTGAGTACCTGGCAGGTAGAAAAGCGCTACTAAAGTATAATCCATTTACTATTTACTGGTTTGGGGATGACTTGATCAAAGCTTTTTAGGACTTAATAAGGAGGGGAAAGCATGATCCTCATGCTTTCGAGCGCTTTTAACACGAGAACTACAATAGCTTCTGCAGCGTTTGTGGTATTTGGCCTTGTTTAACACAAGTGTTGATGCGATACCTGAACCATCATTTAATTGAACAATTGTGCCATTTATACATGAATGTATAGCATTCCCAATTTCAATGAAATCTTTGATATCCTTTTCTAGCGACAAAAGTCCTTCGCTTTTGGGTGTTTGTAAGGGATCATCAGACTGTAATTGGAAGAGACAACATAAGTCCCAATTGATGCTGCTGATACTATTGCTATCAGATGATGTGGAGGCCATATTGTTTGATAATAGCTACACTGAAAAA
This sequence comes from Nerophis ophidion, assembly GCF_033978795.1. Taxonomy (NCBI): domain Eukaryota; kingdom Metazoa; phylum Chordata; class Actinopteri; order Syngnathiformes; family Syngnathidae; genus Nerophis; species Nerophis ophidion. The sequence continues at coordinate 26,980,928 of NC_084621.1, read as the reverse complement.
TGCATTACATGAAAATAAAGTTGATGATTTTCACATTGTTAGATTAAAATTAAAAAATGTTAACAGGGGGTACATCACTGAAAAAAGGGTTGAGAACCACTATGGTACCTGCTAAATTGTATTTGGAATCTGCATAAGTCCTGAAAATTTGAGCGCGTCCACCATTGTAGTCTGTACTGACCGCAAATTCAATAAGCTTCTTTTTTTTCTCGATCTTCTTGTTATGCGAAATTCATCCTCCCCTGTTGCCATTTCTAATATAAAGCATCCTAGAGTTCTAACTTATATCTGTCAGTAGACTCGCTATGAAAGCGCTAAAAACTAACAGTGTAGTGGGTTTACATTGTTCACCCACGGAACTTTAATTATTAGAGAGTTACGGTCGGGACACATTTCCAGTGTTGCTGTTGCTGTAGTGAGCCACGGATGAGAAGATGCTTCTCCGTTGTTGATTTAAGTGAAGTCTGAATGTCATTAAAACAGTTAGCTCCCTTTTTGACACTTCTTCGACTCCTGTCTGCACGCTACACCGCTACAACAAAGATGACGGGGAGAAGACTCTGTCAAAGGTGAGCCACGTAAATAAGTCCGCCCACAAAATGACGCATCCTGAAGTAACGGTTAGAAAGTGACTTGAAGATGATCTGTAAAACATATGCAACAGTTTGACCAAAGACTCACCATTACATGTTATGTAGACCACAAGTAAGTGTTTTCAATTTAGAAAAAAAAAATCACATTATAACCTATTTAATGCGCCCTATTATCCAGTGTGCCTTTTGTATGAAAATAGACCTGAATAGACCATTCATCGGCAGTGCGCATTACAATCCGGAGCGCCCTACGGTCCGGAAAATTCGGTAAGTGATTATTTGACGTACTACTAGATGGAGCCCGTGTACCACGGTTTGAGAATCCCTGCTATAAGCAATTGTTGCTTGTTATCAAAGTTAGTGCATTTTATTTCACAGAAGACTGTTTGCTTGTCCCCGCACTTTTATTCTTCTGTTTTACTGCAATTATGCCAATTTTCTGGATTATTATTTTTGCTTTGTCTTATTCTAAGTTATTCGGATTCTTTATGCTGCAGGATGTCTTTATTACCCACACAGATGCGTGCTGGTGATTTGACAGTAGAGGTGGGCGACATGCCCTGAAATCTATATCACAATATACAATGCTTCAAAATAAAAGGGAACACTTAAATAACAATGTAACGCCAAGACAATCCTACTTCTGCTAAATCAAGCTGTCCACTTAGAAAGCAACACTGATTGACAATCAATTTATAATGCTGTTGTGCAAATTGAATAGACAGCCTGTAGTGTGTTTTTTCACTTTAATTTTGAGTGTGACTCCAAATCCTGACCTCTAAAGGTTAATAAATATGAGTTCCATTGATAATTTTAGTGCGATTTTTTAGTCAGCACATTTAACTATGTAAAGAACAAGATATTTAATATAAAATTTAACTTAATTAGATCTCTGGTGTTATTTTAGTGTTTCCTTTTTTTTTGAGCAGTTTATATTGCAATATCCCGAGATAACGATATATATCACAATATGTCATTTATTGCACAAATGATGATAAAACTGTTTCAAAACTGGCTACAAAAGCTTCTAATTTGGCTGATGACGTATGCCGCGACATATTGCATCTTTACCGGTAATATTATTTTTTTTAAACTATTATTAATGTACTCGCTGAATTACTGTTAATATCTGGTTACTTTCTGTTTTAAAATGAATATATCTATACTTCTGTTAAAATAGAATATTTACTCAGTATGCTGTTATTTCAATACTTCCATAAGTCTTGGGCGATAATACAAATTTGGGTATGGATCCAATACCAATTAGTTACAAGGCCTGCATTGGCCATACCAATGCTGATACTTATCATACTTAAGATCATTAAATGATTCCATTTTTGATCACAATTATAATCAGACCGAAACACAGGATGGTGGTGTAACAATATTAATTAATAAAATGTTTTCCTACTTTTGCCACTGATTTAAATAATGTGGTACAAAGGGAAACTGTTTTTGGAATTGTGTCTTATGAGAGACAAGCACACATATGTTTTTCCTTTTCATGTATTCTAACTTGTAAATAAACGCTAGCAATAGTCGGCTAACAATGAAGGAAATGGGATTCCGCCAACGTTTTGTACACACACACTAAGTATATATGTAATGTAGCAACAGGCACATTCATAATAACATGTAAAATTAACATATTTTTTGTCCTTTAAAGCACATGGTGGCGCATTGATTTCACAGGTGCATCATAATGTTCGCTTTTTCCTACAAAAAAAAAAACTACCACTAATCATGGCAGACTTTTTGAGACCCAATGACTACTACTGAGGGACAAATTATAACCCATCCATCAATCATCTTCCGCTTATCCGAGGTCGGGTCGCGGGGGCAGCAGCCTAAGCAGGGAAGCCCAGACTTCCCTCCCCAGCCACTTTGTCTAGCTCTTCCCGGGGGATCCAGAGGCGTTCCCAGGCCAGCCGGGAGACATAGTCTTCCCAACGTGTCCTGGGTCTTTCCCTTTTCCCGTGGCCTCCTACCGGTTGGACGTGCCCTAAACACGTCCCTAGGGAGGCGTTCGGGTGGCATCCTGACCAGATGCCCGAGCCACCTCATCTGGCTCCTCTCGATGTGGAAGAGCAGCGGCTTTACTTTGAGCTCCTCTCGGATGGCAGAGCTTCTCACCCTATCTCTAAGGGAGAGCCCGCCACCCGGTGGAGGAAATTCATTCCGGCCGCTTGTACCCGTGATCTTATTCTTTCGGTCATGACCCAAAGCTCATGACCATAGGTGAGGATGGGAACGTAGATCGACCGGTAAATTGAGAGCTTTGCCTTCCGGCTCAGCTCCTTCTTCACCACAACGGATCGGTACAATGTCCGCGTTACAAATTATAACCCAGAGCCTTATATTTATGATCCTAAATTGTAAGGAGGATGAGCTACAAGTTTTGGAAGCTGAATGATTAGCAGAGCCAACAAATATAAACTATAAACATAATAAAACAATCACTTACTGTACAATGTCTGCTCTTACTAGGATACCAACTCATGTGATGTTCATATCTCCCAGTTTAGATGAAGAATTAATCAATCCTCACACAGGTAAATAAAGAAATACGAAAGGCAAACTCGCGTCTATTTGTGTTTTTCTTGTGATCTCCGGTTCTAAGTTGAATGTAAAAGTTTAAAAACTTCTTGATTCATGGCCACAACTTTCTACTATACAAATGTGAGTCAAGATTTATAATCTATAATTAAACTCACCAACACAGAGGCTGTGCAGCATCTTACCGGCTCATAAGTTAGCTCTCTTTGTTCACGGTGCTGCTATTAATACTTACTAAGCGTCAGCGCCTGTATTAACAATATCGTTAATATTCATTTCACGACATGTAACTACAGTATTGTTGGCGGTTTTTGGATTTTGTAGAGGGCTTTATGGGCGCAATAGATTACTCCCATTGGCTCCATGGCCACCCCATACTTGCCGTATATTACAATTTAGAGCATTAGACAAATGTGCTTGTTTGTCTTCCATAGGGATTGTGAATGATCTGCTATTTTTTTTTTAAAGTGCAGTTTCCTTTTAAAGCACTCTTGTGTCCAGGGACTTATTTCCTGAACTTTTCAACAATGACAAAAACAGATTATTTTGATAGTAAAAAAACAAAACAACCTATAACCAATGTAGTATTGACCACATACAGTTGTTACTGTCCATATTTGTATTGGTCCATCCACCTATGTTTACATTAAAGAGCGTATGGTTAGCATATCCTCCTATGGATACTTGCAAGAAACAGTTTATTTGCTGCCATGGAGCCCAGGATTGCTGACTTAAAAACAGATTTGCACTGTGGAAGGATGTTAGTCGCTAGCATACTAGCGTGGCTGCAAATTGCATTGAGGATGCGGTTGTTCGCTTGTTTTTTTGCAGGACACATATAGAATGTGTCATTAACATGCATTATCACGATATAACAATAGTATCAAAAGGTGCACCGTGGGCCCTGGCAGCGTACATTTGGCTTAATGTGACTTAGAACTATTACCTTTTTTTTTTCCTTTGTTGAAAATGTTGCTGTACAGTTAACGCGGGCCACATACTATTTCAATCATATCAATTAAAGAGAGTCAAGCACAAACCTTCTGCAACCCCCCAGGGGTACTGTCGGCCTCTGACCCGCTTGCTGTTCACCTCGATGATGGTGTTGCTGCCCACGACGGCCAACGGCAGCTTGTCCTGCAAACAACAAATATATGTTTCAATAAAGAAGTGTGGAGTCAGACTAAAACGTGATGATGCGAGCAGCTGGCGGCACCTTGATCTTCTTCACCAGGCGGTTTTCCTCTTCGTCATCCGTCTCGGGGAACTCGTAGATCTTGATCTTGTGCTCTTGGATTTCTCGCATGATCTGTCAGCGAGAGAAGATGTTAGTCACGTGACCGCTTCGAAAACACACAGTGTGAGAGAATCAATATAATATAGGTAACCACAACTCCATAAGGACAGAACAGGCTGAGGGACATGACTTTTTTTTTTTTGTGGAAAGCACTGACCTGCTTCTTGAACTGCTGACATTCCTCTGGCGTGAGCGTGTCTGCTTTGGCGATCAGCGGTATGACATTGACTTTCTCATGCAGACGTTTCATGAACTCGATGTCCAAGGGCTTCAGTCTGCATTTACATGAACAAAGTCAGGGTCACAATGAAAAATAGGCATATTATATCTAGTTATATCATCCATTTAGGGCTGATTTTTTTTTTTACCTAAAAAGATGCAATTTTCGATCCACACTGATATGTGAACTAAAATCTCAATAAATTAGAAATATTTTTACCCGCCAACATTCCATCCCCATTCCTAAGTGAGTCTCGCTGGCTAAGAGAAGTTAGCTCAGCTGTCCCGGTTCTCCCCACTGAGAGACAACGCCACCAGCAAGCCTCGGCGGTGTGGACTACCATTCATTAGCTTGCAATTTATTATGATTATTTATTTGTTTTTTAACTTGATGGATTCTGTTCAGTCTTTCTGGTATTTTCTATGAAGAAAATATATTGGAAAAAAATTGTCTTTGGGGCGGCATGGCGTAGTGGGTAGAGCGGCCCTGTCAGAAACCTGAGGGTTGCAGGTTCGCTTCCCACCTGTTGACATCAAAAGTCGCTGCCGTTGTGTCCTTGGGCAGGACACTTCACCCTTTGCCCCCGGTGCCGCTCACACTGGTGAATGAATGATTGGTGGTGGTCGGAGGGGCCGTAGGCGCAAACTGGCAGCCACGCTTCCGTCAGTCTACCCCAGGGCAGCTGTGGCTACAGATGTAGCTTACCACCACCAGGTGTGAATGAATGATGGGTTCCCACTTCTCTGTGAGCGCTTTGAGTATATAACAATAGAAAAGTGCGATATAAATCTAATCCATTATTATTATTATTGTCTCATCCCCATTAACTGTCCATCTGAGACATTGCATGCAGAACGGAAAAAGACCATTGGTTCAAGTTTCTTTAAAGCAGAAGGCAATGAAAAGTCTAATAATAATCATAACAGTAATAATTTCTTTAAAACATAAGCACATGGTCCTGAACACCGCATGTGCAGAATCTTACAGCATCGCAATCTCATTTCTAAGCAACCAAACCACAATTCCTGTTTTTTTCAACAATCATGCAGCCTTAGATTGAACACAAATGTGTGTTACCCTTGTAAAGACAGGTTATTGCATTCAGTTCAAGAATACAGAATGCACACATGTACCTAATGTTGTGTATTTGGATGTGTAACTACTCTTAAGGACTCTATTATTCCTTCTGTAGGAGGGACATGGAGTTAAAGCAAACAAAGTAAGAAACCATCTGTGACACCAGACGGATGTTTGCAACGTCGGGGTGACCTTGTAGTCATGAGAAAAGCAGAGTTATTCTTGGCCACTGGCGAGCTGGATAAATATGCCTGGGACATTTATGGATCACTACACACAAGGCGAACATGGAATGTTTACTTTGAGTATCATTTTACTTTTTGTTAAACTATAGCTGGCACTACTAGCAGAAACGTATTGTGATTAGCAGTCACTGAAGATAGAAATGCAGAGAGCAAGAAGTTCTAATACTCGTGACATTTTTGTACAGTCTGTAACAAACATCAGTTTTTGCAAGTAGAAACACATTTCAATACAATAAAGGCACACTACAAATATGTATATGACATAACAGCTTATTCTTCTAGTTTTTCTTTTAATTAATTTCTAAGTAAAATGGTTAAACTCTGATGAGACTTAAAAATGTGACGGACGTGTGTTTGTAGCTCCTGACATAAAATTTACATTATTAATGTCCTTGTGCAGGATTGTAGAAACAATTCATTTTTGCCTCAATGAGCTTGCATTTCATCCCTGCCTGAATGCAAAATATTTTATGATTATTTGAAACATATGTGCGCTAGTTGTCCTATACGGAAAGAATTCAAAATGATTTACGGCCAAATCTGCCATAAAAAAAAAAGGGTCGCACAACCTCAAGAGTCTCAACATGTGCCAGAGGGAAGAGTGCAGCCTGAGGACACACTTGCACAAACAATGTCTCGTATAAAGGACAGAGGGCTCTTTATAGTGTACAGTTACAAGTACTGTAGGTTTAACTGATTCCATCTAGACTGAAGGCATACAGACTCTATAGAACTGCCAACAAGTAAAACAGAGATTTCAGATATATTTCCTAAGAACATACACTTCTTTTGAATCTTATTTAAAGGGGACCTATTTACAAATTGACATGTGCAAAGGTAGTAATATATGATGAAACAAGACGGCTGGTAAAGAAGGATCTCCCCGTTTGTCACATTTCTATCACAAAGACAAAACCCGCCAGGTGGACAGCTGATGTTTTTCAATTTGTCCGTTTACAAAATCAACTTTTCTTACCTATTGGTACTTGTTTTGTGCATTAGTGTATAAGTCCAGAAAATAAGAAATCAAACCATGAAGGCTTGGCAGAGATATTTATAAAACAATATATTGCCTTCCTTGAAACATCCTCCAAACTAACGTTTTGAAATTTTCTTAACTTGTAACAATTTTCCAATTGGGGGCATCAGCGGATATCTCTATTTATCGTAAGGTTTTACCCGAAGAGCTTTGCGCAACTCCGCTATTTTAGTACGACGATTTTAGTCAATACTGGCAGTTCCTTGTTTTTCGCTATCCTCTTGTTGTGGGCGGACACATGCACAATCCGCTGTTGCCATTTCTAATATAACGTACCATATAGGTCAAACTCATGTCTAAGTAAACTCCATATGGAAGAGCTAAAAACTACAACGTGGCTGACGCGGTCGAAGTGGAGCCACATATATAAAACCACCCACAAAACGTTGCATCCTGAAGAGACGGTCAGAAAGCGGCTTGAAGATGGCCTGTAAAACAACATCTATGCATCTTGACCAAAGAAACCACCAATACATTTTATGTAGACCCCATTTAAAATGTAGATAAAAATCATAATATGGCTCCTTAAACAGAATCTGAGTGGTTAAGTTAATTTTGTGCACAATGTGTATGGCTTATAACACACACAGGTCATTTGTAAATACAATTCATAAGCTTTCTAGGCGTGTAGATGTGTGTTAAATTTAAAGAAAAACGCCCTTGGTCTCAGCCAAAAATCAAAGCAAGATGAACGCCTACATATATGTATGTATGTGTTTTTCTCATTGTGCTTCTTGCCGTTTTCCCCATTTTTGCTGGTGTTTTTGTGTCAAGTGCCAATGACAAATGAGTTACGGGCCAAAGATGGCAACTGTGGCTCACTTTGGGCACCCCTGCTGTAGAAACTGTTTATGGCCATTATAGTCCTAGTAATGTCGTACAATTTTCATCCTATGGTCACATATGAGACACAAGTCAGCTTACTCAGCACCAGAGATAGTAAAATCAGCTGTTCACCTGGCACGTTTTTTCTTTGTGATAAAAAGGGGATAAAATGGGAGATCCTTCTTTAGCAGCAGTCTTGTTTTATCATATATTACTACCTTTGCACATGTCAGTGTTCACTTTTGTACAACAAAAATCAACACAAAATCCCTACTTTGGAATATTTATGGTTGCTGTCGAGCGATGACGACGACTGAGGGTTCCGTGACCAATGAACGGGCCTTCCGACGGGCCACTCGCATTCACAGAACCTTACATTTTGTGGAAGATGTGGCAGAACTTCCAGTGGAACGCCGCAATGCGGGAGAGAGGAAGCCGGTTGATTACTCCATCCCCCCAAAAAAGCAAGTCCTAGCATGCAGGAGGAGTAATTTGAAGTTGGATGCTAGAAAATGACCACTGCGTTGCAACAATCAGCCTTAATGAATTGTTGCAGCTCCATTATTTTGGTGCATGTCATGCGCGTTTGTGAGACGAGTGGGCAAAGTGCTAAGGGGGTGTGGCTGCAGTGTCGAGAGCGCATGAATGTGAAGATGAAGAGAGAGAAGAGAGGCGTGCGGGCATGTTCAGGGGTTAAAATGTGTGCCTGTTGACGAGTGGGGGAGTCACTATTATCATATTAATACATTATTTTCCCAATATTTTCTTGATCGACCGGTACGGTCTTACAAAGATTGATTGGTCGATCGTGCTCGACCGGTAGGGTCTTACAAAGATTGACTGGTCGATCGTGATCGAGCGGTAGGGTCTTAGAATATTGACTGGTCAATCGCGATCGACGATTGACAGGTCGATCGCGATCGACCAGTAGGGTCTTAATGATTGAGTGGTCGATTGCGGTCGACCGGTAGAGTCTTAAAGATTGACTGGTCGATAGCGATCAACCGGTAGGGTCTTAAAGATTGACTGGTCGGTCGTGTTTGACAGGTTGGCAACCCCTGCTCTAGAACTACAACTGGTTCGGAACTAAGAGTGTTCGGATTGTAATTATCCAAATATGATTAGCAGTGAAGTAGAAAACTTTTAATGTTGTGGCTCAGAGAGCGAACATAAGCAACAACAAGTAAGCTGGCTGGATGATGCTATCAGTGCTAACGAGCGAGCTTGTTTGTTTCGGCGACATGTCCTGCAATTTGGTGCAGCGTTTAGGCAAGAGGAACAGCGAGTACCTGCGACTGAGGCGAGTGTTCAACAAATGTTGTTTTGATCCTATTTTTTTTTTTTATATTGTAGTGGAATTAAATAATTCCCCCACTTTTGTTAATGTTAGAGAGTTACGGTCAGACGGGTTTTTAACAGGACACATTTTCGATGTTTTGTGTTGTTGCGCTGAGAAGCAACGGCTGTATAGATACTGCTTAATTGCTGATAGAAAGTCGGAATGTCAATAAAACAATGAGCCCACGCTACAATATTTTGTTAGAAAAAAAGCAGAAATGATATTTTGACGCAAAACGTGGACATTTCAGATGCTTGATATACAGTGGGGCAAAAAAGTATTTAGTCAGCCACCGATTGTGCAAGTTCTCCCACTAAAATGATGACAGAGGTCTGTCATTTTTATCATAGGTACACTTCAACTGTGAGACAGAATGTGAAAAAAAATCATCCAGGAATTCACATTGTGGAAATTTTAAAGAATTTATTTGTAAATTATGGTGGAAAATAAGTATTTGGTCAACCATTCAAAGCTCAAAATCTCACAATACATGGCCCCATTCATTCTTTCCTTAACACGGATCAATCCACCTGTACTCTTAGCAGAAAAACAGCCCCAAAGCATGTTTCCACCCCCATGCTTTACAGTAGGTGTGGTGTTCTTGGGATGCAACTCAGTATTCTTCTTCCTCTAAACACAACGAGTTGAGTTTATTCCAAAAAGTTCTATTTTGGTTTCTTCTGACCACATGACATTCTCCCAATCCTCTGCTGTATCATCCATGTATCCATTTTGGTATAAACTCAACTCGTCGTGTTTGGAGGAAGAAGATATACGGAGTTGCATCCCAAGAACACCATACCTACTGTGAAGCATGGGGGTGGAAACATCATGCTTTGGAGCTATTTTTCTGCTAAGGGGACAGGACGATTGATCCGTGTTAAGGAAAGAATGAATGGGGCCATGTATCGTGAGATCTTGAGCCAAAACCTCCTTGCATCAATGAGAGCTTTGAATGGTTGACCAAATACTTATTTTCCACCATCCATCCATCATCCATCATCTTCCGCTTATCCGAGGTCGGGTCGCGGGGGCAACAGCCTAAGCAGGGAAACCCAGACTTCCCTCTCCCCAGCCACTTCGTCTAGCTCTTCCCGGGGGATCCCGAGGCGTTCCCAGGCCAGCCGGGAGACATAGTCTTCCCAACGTGTCCTGGGTCTTCCCCGTGGCCTCCTACCGGTTGGACGTGCCCTAAACACCTCCCTAGGGAGGCGTTCGGGTGGCATCCTGACCAGATGCCCGAACCACCTCATCTGGCTCCTCTCGATGTGGAGGAGCAGCGGCTTTACTTTGAGTTCCTCCCGGATGGCAGAGCTTCTCACCCTATCTCTAAGGGAGAGCCCCGCCACACGGCGGAGGAAACTCATTTCGGCCGCTTGTACCCGTGATCTTATCCTTTCGGTCATGACCCAAAGCTCATGACCATAGGTGAGGATGGGAACGTAGATCGACCGGTAAATTGAGAGCTTTGCCTTCCAGCTCAGCTCCTTCTTCACCACAACGGATCGGTACAACGTCCGCATTACTGAAGACGCCGCACCAATCCGCCTGTCGATCTCACGATCCATTCTTCCCTCACTCGTGAACAAGACTCCTAGGTACTTGAACTCCTCCACTTGGGGCAGGGTCTCCTCCCCAACCCGGAGATGGCACTCCACCCTTTTCCGGGCGAGAACCATGGACTCGGACTTGGAGGTGCTGATTCTCATTCCGGTCGCTTCACACTCGGCTGCGAACCGATCCAGCGAGAGCTGAAGATCCCGGTCAGATGAAGCCATCAGGACCACATCATCTGCAAAAAGCAGAGACCTAATCCTGTGGTTACCAAACCGGAACCCCTCAACGCCTTGACTGCGCCTAGAAATTCTGTCCATAAAAGTTATGAACAGAATCGGTGACAAAGGACAGCCTTGGCGGAGTCCAACCCTCACTGGAAATGTGTCCGACTTACTGCCGGCAATGCGAACCAAGCTCTGGCACTGATCGTACAGGGAACGGACCGCCAAAATAAGACAGTCCGATACCCCATACTCTCTGAGCACTCCCCACAGGACTTCCCGAGGGACACGGTCGAATGCCTTCTCCAAGTCCACAAAGCACATGTAGACTGGTTGGGCAAACTCCCATGCACCCTCAAGAACTCTGCCGAGAGTATAGAGCTGGTCCACAGTTCCACGACCAGGACGAAAACCACACTGTTCCTCCTGAATCCGAGGTTCGACTATCCGACGTAGCCTCCTCTCCAGTACACCTGAATAAACCTTACCAGGAAGGCTGAGGAGTGTGATCCCACGATAGTTGGAACACACCCTCCGGTCCCCCTTCTTAAAGAGAGGAACCACCACCCCGGTCTGCCAATCCAGAGGTACCGCCCCCGATGTCCACGCGATGCTGCAAAGTCTTGTCAACCAAGACAGCCCCACAGCATCCAGAGCCTTAAGGAACTCCGGGCGGGTCTCGTCCACCCCTGGGGCCTTGCCACCGAGGAGCTTTTTAACTACCTCAGCGACCTCAGCCCCAGAAATAGGAGAGTCCACCACAGATTCCCCAGGCACTGCTTCCTCATAGGAAGACGTGTTGGTGGGATTGAGGAGGTCTTCGAAGTATTCCTTCCACCTATCCACAACATCCGCAGTCGAGGTCAGCAGAACACCATCCGCACCATACACGGTGTTGATAGTGCACTGCTTCCCCTTCCTGAGGCGGCGGACGGTGGTCCAGAATCGCTTCGAAGCCGTCCGGAAGTCGTTTTCCATGGCTTCCCCGAACTCTTCCCATGTCCGAGTTTTTGCCTCCGCGACCGCTGAAGCTGCACACCGCTTGGCCTGTCGGTACCTGTCCACTGCCTCCGGAGTCCTATGAGCCAAAAGGACCCGATAGGACTCCTTCTTCAGCTTGACGGCATCCCTCACCGCTGGTGTCCACCAAGGGGTTTTAGGATTGCCGCCCCGACAGGCACCAACTACCTTGCGGCCACAGCTCCGATCTGCCGCCTCGACAATAGAGGTGCGGAACATGGTCCACTCGGACTCAATGTCCAGCACCTCCCTCGTGACATGTTCAAAGTTCTTCCGGAGGTGGGAATTGAAACTTTGTCTGACAGGAGACTCTGCCAGACGTTCCCAGCAGACCCTCACAATGCGTTTGGGCCTCCCAGGTCTGTCCGGCATCCTCCCCCACCATCGCAGCCAACTCACCACCAGGTGGTGATCGGTAGAAAGCTCCGCCCCTCTCTTCACCCGAGTGTCCAAAACATGAGGCCGCAAATCCGATGACACAACTACAAAGTCGATCATGGAACTGCGGCCTAGGGTGTCCTGGTGCCAAGTGCACATATGGACACCCTTATGTTTGAACATGGTGTTTGTTATCGACAAACTGTGACGAGCACAAAAGTCCAATAACAAAACACCACTCGGGTTCAGATCCGGGCGGCCATTCTTCCCAATCACGCCTCTCCAGGTTTCACTGTCGTTGCCAACGTGAGCGTTGAAGTCTCCCAGTAGGACAAGGGAATCACCCGGGGGAGCACTTTCCAGTACTCCCTCGAGTGTTCCCAAAAAGGGTGGGTACTCTGAACTGCTGTTTGGTGCATAAGCACAAACAACAGTCAGGACCCGTCCCCCCACCCGAAAGCGGAGGGAGGCTACCCTTTCGTCCACCGGGTTGAACTCCAACGTACAGGCTTTGAGCCGGGGGGAAACAAGAATTGCCACCCCGGCCCGTCGCCTCTCACTGCCGGCAACGCCAGAGTGGAAGAGGGTCCAATCACTCTCGAGAGAAGTGGTTCCAGAGCCCTTGCTGTGCGTCGAAGTGAGTCCGACTATATCCAGCCGGAATTTCTCGACTTCGCGCACTAGCTCAGGCTCTTTCCCCCCCAGTGACGTGACGTTCCACGTCCCAAGAGCTAGCTTCTGTAGCCGAGGATCGGACCGCCAAGTGCCCTGCCTTCGGCTGTCGCCCAGCTCACAATGCACCCGACCTCTATGGCCCCTGCTATGGGTGGTGAGCCCATTGGAGGGGTGACCCACGTTGCCTCTTCGGGCTGTGCCCGGCCGGGCCCCATGGGAACAGGCCCGGCCACCAGGCGCTCGCCATCGTGCCCCACCTCCGGGCCTGGCTCCAGAGGGGGGCCCCGGTGACCCGCGTCCGGGCGAGGGAAATCTGGGTCCATGGTTTTTCATCTTCATAAAGGTCTTCGAGCTGCTCTTTGTCTGACCCCTCACCTAGAACCTGTTTGCCTTGGGAGACCCTACCAGGGGGCTTTATGGACAACATAATTTTCCACCATTATTTACAAATACATTCTTTAAAATTCCTACAATGTGAATTCCTGGGGTTTTTTTTCACATTCTGTCTCTCTCAGTTGAAGTGTACTTATGATGAGAATTACAGACCTCTGTCATCATTTTAAGTGGGAGAACTTGCACAATCGGTGGCTGACTGAATACTCTTTTGCCCCATTGTAACACGTTGGTTTGGAGGTTGTTTTTTTTTTAAGAGTGCTTCATAAGTGGAATAGAACAACTTCATTGTTAGCTGACTTTTGCTTACCTTTATTCATGAGTGAGACTGCATATAGAAAGAAAAACATAAGTCCTTGCCTTCCGTATGGATTCTAAATGATTGGCAACATTTTTAAAAAAGTGCAGTTCCCTATTAATAAAGAGATTTTTGAAGTCATCGATTCATCGTCTACTGTGCGAAATTCACACAAAAACATCACAGTGCAGAAGACTTTAACTTTAATTGGAATGTCGGTAGACAAGGGCAATTTCCACCAATCTTCAGCAGAATCCGGAAAAGTTGACAGCTTTATTCGACTATGTGACAGATTTCTCCGGTTCAAATATAAATACCAAAGCAATTGCTTCATTTCAGGACTGTAAAATGCCTATTAAAGCAAGCAGCTAACACTTGTTGGTCTTAATCAGCTGCATTGCATTTTGTCAACATCCGCCAAACGTTTTTATTTTAAAACAGCTGACTCAGTCAAACATCATCATTTACAACAAAGCCTGGAGGGTGCAGTAGTCTTAGGAAACCATTCTGCACAATTTTACTGGCACACTTTTGGTGGCACAAAACTGGCTAAACATATAAACAACGTAATATTAAAGTACCAGTAGAGTGGAAAAACAAGTTGCCTCTATATTTACGCTATTATATCATATATCTGATTTATGACACTGAAAGACTTAAAAAGTTTGCGAGTAGTTCGATATTATCAAAATAGTATCAATCTCATCGAGATTCCGGAGCCATTTTGAGAGATAATGGGCTAGCCAGACACGTCATCGTGTGACGAAGAGGTAGGAAGCACAAATCCCTTTATCACAAACAAGAAAAATCATGCAGACTTTACTTTGTAGAAAAATATGATCCAGAAACTTATAGTTGATCCTGAATATAAGGAAAATGAGCTACAAGTTTTAGAAGCTCTGCTGAACAGATCCATCTTTACACTAAGCATCATGCTGCAGTATTGCCAAATGCTGAACAAGAAATATAAACTACATACATTAAACGATAGCCTACTGTACGATGTCTGCTCTTACTTCGATGACGACTGATAGGATGTCCATATCTCCCCGTTTACATGAAGAATTAATCATGATGCATACGAAAGGTTAACAAGACAAAGGCTCCCTGCAGACACTGTCTTCAATTGTGTGTTTGTCTTCATCTTCAAGTATACATTGAATGTCACAGGTGAACATCTTCTAGACTAATGGCTAAATCCTCCTAATATTCAGATGAAAGACATGATTTATAATCTATAATAACTTTTACAAGCCGAGATGCGACGAAGCGAGAGCAGCAGGACATCGCAGCCAGCTCACAGTAAAAGCTGCAGACGGCTACTTGGCTGACTGTTACAATCCGCTGCTAAAAAATATTTGTCTGCGTTACCGCTTATAATAACAACATTACTAATATTTAATTCATGTTCAGGTCATGATATGTATATAGACTACTGTTGGCGGGTTTTGAATGGTTATTTAGAGCGTTTTGTGCATGGAATAGAGAGCCCCCATTGATGGACTATTTATGTATTTATTTATTCACCACATAGAATGCATTAAAAAAAAGTTCATGTCTTTAATAGGGATTGTGAATGATCCACAGCACATCTATCTCTAATTGCTGTGTATTTCCAGTATGACTGATCGGATACTATGGTCAGAGTGCAGAGGTGTTAATCCAATGACGTCAATCTACGGACATTACTGAAGATATTCAAAATGGCTGACTGAATTTGTGGCATTTTGTGATGCTTAGATGTTTATTTAACATACTTTGCAGATTGTTAAGACAATTGGATATGGTTTAACAGATACAATGAAACAAATAAGCATGTAAAGTAAATTAGTTTTTCCACTCCGACTGGTACTTAAAAGATACATTTACCATTGCAAAGATAATACTTCTCAGCTTTAATTGACACTGTCAGAGGTATATGGAGGAGGTATACCAAATACTGTGACCAGTGAGTGTTCACTGCTGGTGGTTTGCCAAACTCACCCGTGTCCTGAGGGTGCGATGAAGTAGAGGCAGCAGTGAATTCGGCTGTCGGGCATCTGTCGTCTGTTCACCCGTGATTCAGAGTTCAGGTAGTCCTCAAACTTGCTGTCAATGTGGTCGATGACAGGCTGCCAGCTGCGGACACACACTTGTTAAGAAACAAATCTCCACAGCACGCATTCAAATTATTATCCATGTTATGGATGTAAGATGAAGAAATGGTAGGAGTGTCCAACTGAAGTGGTGTAAATTCTTACCAGTTGCTGTTGTCGACAGCATCACCAAAGCCTGGAGTGTCAACAATTGTGAGCAACAGCTGCACGCCGCCTTCCTTTATGAGCACTTTTGACTGCTCCACCTGAGACAAGGCAGAGCATTGAAGGGCAAGTTGAGATTTATTATTTGGTAGAAAGAGGGTCTCTGAACCCAGAACAATTAAATCAAAATAGAACCCATGCGACAGAAGAAAATAAAACCATTAGCTGTGCTAACTAGCATGTCACACGTAGACATGACGCCAGCGACATGTTCAAACAGGTCATACTCACACTGTGCTTTTAGAGAACTATGTTGAGGAACTGGTAGAACACACAAACATCAGGAGACAGCAATGTTGTCACTCATGAGCCAGACAAAGTGTCGCACTTGTAGGGTTCTCAACAGGAGTTCATACAACTTGTGTAATTACTGCGACAACAAGTAAAGCTGCAGCTGGCAATGAACATGAGCCAGAATGTACTCGTTATCTTCCATGCCAATCAAATAGTGTTTAAAGAGAAAATGGTTACCAATAGTTAGACCAAATTGTTAATCCTGCCGAGCTCGAAGGCATACAAAGAATAGTTCAGTAGGCATTTATATTTAATTTACACTGTCAAAAGATGTGAAGGTTGGGATGCGCCAATCGATAGACTACAGATCAGTATCGCCTGATTTTTGTGAAAAATTACGAGATCACCATTGCGGTTTAGTTATGCCTTTCATTGCCGAGCATTAACGGCAATCCCCTCTGGCTGACATTATTTATTTTAAATTCACTGGCTGACAAGCTAGCAGCTAATTGTGTATCTCCATACGCAGTGCAGAGCTTCATCCCAAAGATAATAATCATAACCGTATTGCATCAAAATAAACTACATTTCTTATTATAATTATCTCATATATTTATCACTGGACGACAAGACAAAACGTGTTAAACATGGAAAGCAAGCCAGAAGCAGGATTGGTAATAGCTAAGATAGCCGCTAACATAGCATGAAGCAACACGAAGAATTAAGTGTTTAGTAAACTTTAAGAAGATGAAAACATGTTACAGCAGAAAGTAAGCAGTTACTAACAGGAAATTAAGAAGTAGATAGGCCTATATCATCTTCCGATAAATGCTTTAATATGTGATATCGGAAATTATCTGTATCGGTTTCAAAAAGTGAAATAAATGACTTTTTAAAACGCTGTTGTACGGAGCGTTATATATCCGGTAACACACGGATATAAACCCAGTCAGCAGCCTCTCCCCTCTTTCCACACACAAAAAAGGAGTTGACGACTGCTGCATGAGAGGTTTACTGGCGACGCTTGATGACCTCATCAAAACCGCCGCGAGCGCAGCATAACAACAACAAGAGCGTGTTGTTGCCGGTGCTGTAGCCGTGGCTAACAAGCGAGCTTGCTCGGTGACTGACTAACGACACCATGTCTATGGTTTGGGATTATTTTAAAGTGTCTCTGACGGATAAAAATCTGGCAATTTGCAATGACTGCAAAAAGTTGGTCATGCGAGGTGGAACCAAGACGTCTTCCTTTAACACAAGCAATTTGATGTCCCACCTCTTCAAGAATCATAAGGAGATACACGATGAATACAAGCAAAAGATGGATGAAAATCAAACACCGAAAAAAAAGGAGTACCACACAGTTGTCGCTTAAAGACTCCGCCGAGGTAAAAAACTTAAATACAACAAAAAACACCCCGGAGCAAAAGCTCACGTTGAGGTCAGGGACAACGCACGGCGGTGGAGTTTGGTGTGGCTAGTCTGCCCTGCATGTCGCACACTTTGCAGCTTTCAGTGAACGGTGGTGTCCTGTCTCAATACAGCATTTCAGAAGCTGTGGCTGACTTGTAGGCCACTTCAAGCACTCACCACTAGCTTGCCGCACATTTGTGTTACTCATACAGATATGTTAGAGCAGGGCAGATTGAGCCCAGTTTATAATTTCCTGTTGTACAGTATGCCAAGCGGTATTGCACTAAAGGAGGACTATGTTATTGTGTACTTTATTACTCTAGTATACTCTGGACTGAAGCCGTGTGCCTTCATTGTTTTTGTAGCTGTTGTTTTGAGGCACGTTTAAAAAAAATAAAGAATAATGCACTTAGACTTAGTGAAAGTCAAAGTATAGTATTTCCCATAGTTGTAGTGGGTAACAGGATTATCTCAGGGAGAGCATATCCCAAATTCCAATCTGCTGTTTTGAGGCATGTTAAAAAAAATAACGCACTGTGACTTCAACAATAAATATGGCAGTGTCATGTTGGCACTTTACCATCATTTTAGAGTTCAATTTATTCTCTTATTTTGGAAAACCTTGTTAAATTGTTTAATGCATCCAGCAGGCAATCACAAAAAAATGAGGCATAATAATGTGTTAATTCCACGACCGTATATATCAGTATCGGTTGATATCGGAATCGGTAATTAAGAGTTGGACAATATCGGAATATCGGATATCGTCAAAAAAGCCATTATCGGACATCTCTACAAGTAGATTAATGAGATTCAGATATGAGACAATAACATAACAGCAACTGTGCCATGTTTGTGAGTTGGCTAAGCCAATTGCACACGACGTAAGGAGAAGGCGGGTGGAGTAATAAATCAGTCGTGTTAATATCAAGGGTAGTAGCAGTATATGATTAATACTAGAGTGATTCGGTCGACATTTTCATCCATCAAAATAATTTTGGTGTTATTTTTGTTCATGTTTACAAACTCAGGGAATAATTCCCTGGACAAAGCAGGATTTTGAGGTCGAAAAACAAAAAATTTAAAAAGGTGGTAGATGTTTGGGCTATAAAAATATCCAAATCTCACTGTTTTGATATCATCACAATATCTAAGCCTAGGTACTGACTGTTGTAAAATAAAAAAAATAAAAAGAAAGCCAGTGTGGCAGGAATGTTAATAAGAAACACAATTCATGTAATTATTACTACAAAAAATAATTTTTAAGTGCAAAGAAGAGTGCAATTACATTAAGGATTTCACGTAACTTTAGATAATCGTCTTTTAACTGACAAAGTAAACATCCAGGTGTAAAATAATAATATTCAGTTTAGTGTCTTAACATCCTGAGAAGCATCGTCTTCTGCAGTGGCCATTTTTGTATTAGGAAAATGCTGATTGTCAGGAGGTTAACTGACAATATAACTTTTAATAATGTAAATACCTCACAGCAAGGGTATTTTCCATGCGAGGGTTCATCAAGTGGCCTATTACTCATATTCCTCGTTGTACACGTTGCGGTCTTTTGTTTTTTTTTTAGATTTATGCCAAAAGGAAATAACTGCTTGTCTGCTCATTCATCGGACCGACAAAAGACTCTAACATCATATTTTCTCCCTGATTGTATTTGTGTTCATTGTAAAACTAAAATGTGTCCATACTTTCCAATTTAAACTTTGTAGGAAGTTCTCCGCTCTGCTTGCCTGCCCTGCTCGAAGGATCATGGGATGTGTAGTTTACTTTTCGGACTGGCCCATTTATTAGCGCCAGAAAAAAAACACACTGAAAAAAATACTCCAAGTTCTTGTCTAATACCACATACCTTGGTGTTATTGCTAGCATTTTGGAGCCAAACTACTAAATGACATCCCTGGTAGAAAGCAGTTTTTACATTTGTTTAGTTGTTGTGTACTATTGCTTTTGTTTTGTTCAAATTATTTTATGTAATAAAAACAATATTAAAATACTTAAAAATAATGTGTTATCAATAACACTCACCACAAATACATAGAAAAATGTACAGTTAATGCAAATTAGAGATCGACAGATTATTATTGCCTGGAGATTTCCCATATTTTAAAAGGCAAAAGTGAGGCTCTTGTGCAGGGGTAGGGAACCTATGGCTCTAGAGCCAGATGTGGCTCTTTTGATGACTGCACCTGGCTCTCAGATAAATTTTAGCTAACATTGCTTAACACGATAAGTAATGAATAAATCCGCTGGTAATCACAGTATTAAAAATAACGTTCAAAATATAAAAAATTCTCATGCATTTTCATCTATCCATCCGGTTTCTACCGCACCTGTTCAAGAAGTCGCATTAATGGTAAGAAGTATTTTTTAAATTTTTGGCTAGCCTCAGAATAACAATGTTATTAAAAAGAATAAGAGACCTATTATACTCTAAAAATGTTGGTCTTTCTTAAAAATGCACGCATATAGTTGTATTCAGTGTTAAAAAAAAATAGTAATAATAAAAAAAAATTTGTATGGCTCTCACGGAAATACTTTTTAAAATATTTGGCGTGTATGGCTCTCAGCCAAAAAGGTTCCCGACCCCTGCTCTTGTGACTCGCTGTCTTGGACACATGTATTAAAGGTGTTTGTGAAATCCCCTGATGTTGGAAAGAGTTGCAATTCCCACACTCGACTGGAGTATTTGGTTCGAGATGCAGGAATGAGTTTGTTGTGCTGCTGCCGTTTTAAACTAACTTTGCAGCGCGCAGTCATTTGTTTCACACCTTCTTCCGCAAATCTACACCACTGACAGCACTTTTCTCTTCTTGGGAATCAACTTCTCACTCTAGTTAAAATTAGCCATGTTTTGATGGTTGTGTGAATCTCCGCTAAGGAAATAAGGGGGAGGTTGGAAGCTATGGAAGCGGAGATAAACAAAAACTTTAATTTGAGAAAATCGATATGTCACCCAGGCCTGAATATCGGCTCCAAATATTAATTACCTGCCTCCTTGACTACTAATAATTGGTATCTGCTTTGAAAATACATATTGCTCAATCTCTAATACAAGTGATCAATGTCGGTATTGATGTCGGTATTGATGTCGGACGATCTTACTCATGGATGATTAAGTTCCGAATCGGCAGCATAAAACCTTGACCAGAACATCCTTACGAGGGGTACCAAAATAATGTTCTAACAGCTTTACTTTCAAGGTATGGCACCGAAAGGGCAGAGATGGTCACAGAAAAATTTGGTACACCAAATAATCATTTAAATAGAGCACAGAGTTTTATTTTCCTTTATTCAAACTCAGTGTTACCGTTCAAACTGTGTGAAATGTTACAGTGGCCAAAAGAATTAAATATACTTGTTAAATAAAAACCTATGCCTTGTTTTTAATGACTACTTAGGCCTACTCCTCATTATGGTGGAACTTGGAGAGCAAAGTTTTTTCTGAGATGTTACCAATGCTTTATTAAAATGTACCTGGACTGTCTTCTTGATTCGATGTGAAGGTCCTGGATACTCTGCTGAGTATAGGTCGGTGAGGAAGAGCGAGTTGATCAGCGTGGATTTTCCCAAACCTGACTCACCTATTGGAAGAGCAACATAAGAGCACGGGCAGCAATGTTAGGAAACGTTACTTAAGAGGTTGCTATCACTTAAATAAATAAAACATTGTGAAACCACTAGGGGTGTAACGGTACGTATATTTGTATTGAACCGTTTCGGTATGGGGGTTTAGGTGAAGTGAAGTGAATTATATTTATATAGCGCTTCTCTCAAGTGACTCAAAGCGCTTTACATAGTGACACCCAATATCTAAGTTACATTTAAACCAGTGTGGGTGGCACTGGGAGCAGGTGGGTAAAGTGTCTTGCCCAAGGACACGAGGCAGTAACTAGGATAGCAGAAGCGGGAATCGAACCTGCAACCCTCAAGTTGCTGACACGGCCACTCTACCAACCGAGCTATGCCGCCCCGGTGCAGAGGTGTACCGAACGAGTTTCCACACGAACATATTAAGTAGCGTAAACAATACTCAAAATGCCAGACATTTGAGGCATTTAAGAAACTCTGCCCTGACAGCTCTGCAAAAGAGGACATGTCCGGTGAAAAGAGGACGTATGGTCAGTCTATCGTAGCCCGGTCGCTGCTAGCATGCTATCAAAAGAGGACATGTCCGGTGCTCGCAGCGACTGGGCTAGGATAAACTGACCATACGTCCTCTTTTCACCGGATATGTCTTCTTTTGTAGGGTTGTCCGGGCGTGGTTTATTAAATGCCTCAAATGTCCGGCATTTTCAGTTATGGTTGCGTGTATTAACAATGTATGTTCAGGATTAAGAAGGGGTTAAAAACAAAACAAATTGTGCACGCAGCAGCATTCGTGAGGGAGGGGCAGAGACAGAGAGAGCGAGAAAGTTATGATAAACGCGCATGCGTCACCAGGCTCTGCTTTTTACCCATAGATTTATCAGTTTTAATTTTTTATTATCTAAAGCAGTGGTGTCAAAAGTGTGCCCTGGAGGCCATTTGCGGCCCACAGCTAATGTTTTAAAGGCTCACGGCACATTCTAAAAATACTATTAAAATAAACAAAAACATAACAAAAGTGAAATAGAAAAAGCTTGAAGGTTAAATGTAATTTAGAAAAAGTTGCAATGTTGACTAATTAAACATCCATCCATCCATCCATCTTCTTCCGCTTATCAGAGGTCGGGTCGCGGGGGCAACAGCCTAAGCAGGGAAACCCAGACTTCCCTCTCCCCAGCCACTTTGTCTAGCTCTTCCTGGGGGATCCCGAGGCGTTCCCAGGCCAGCCGGGAGACATAGTCTTCCCAACGTGTCCTGGGTCTTCCCCGTGGCCTCCTACCAGCTGGACGTGCCTTAAATACCTCCCTAGGGAGGCGTTCGGGTGGCATCCTGACCAGATGCCCGAACCACCTCATCTGGCTCCTCTCGATGTGAAGGAGCAGCGGCTTTACTTTGAGTCCCTCCCGGATGGCAGAGCTTCTCACCCTATCTCTAAGGGAGAGCCCCGCCACACGGCGGAGGAAACTCATTTCGGCCGCTTGTACCCGTGATCTTATCCTTTCGGTCATGACCCAAAGCTCATGACCATAGGTGAGGATGGGAACGTAGATCGACCGGTAAATTGAGAGCTTTGCCTTCCGGCTCAGCTCCTTCTTCACCACAACGTATCGGTACAACGTCCGCATTACTGAAGACGCCACACCGATCCGCCTGTCGATCTCACGATCCACTCTTCCCCCACTCGTGAACAAGACTCCTAGGTACTTTAACTCCTCCACTTGGGGCAGGGTCTCCTCCCCAACCCGGAGATGGCACTCCACCCTTTTCCGGGCGAGAACCATGGACTCGGACTTTGAGGTGCTGATTCTCATTCCGGTCGCTTCACACTCTGCTGCAAACCGATCCAGTAAGAGCTGAAGATCCCGGTCAGATGAAGCCATCAGGACCACATCATCTGCAAAAAGCAGGGACCTAATCCCGCGGCCACCAAACCCCTCAACGCCTTGACTGCGCCTAGAAATTCTGTCCATAAAAGTTATGAACAGAATCGGTGACGAAGGACAGCCTTGGCGGAGTCCAACCCTCACTGGAAATGTGGTTGACTTACTGCCGGCAATGCGGACCAAGCTCTGGCACTGATCGTACAGGGAGCGGACCGCCACAATAAGACAGTCCGATACCCCATACTCTCTGAGCACTCCCCACAGGACTTCCCGAGGGACACGGTCGAATGCCTTCTCCAAGTCCACAAAGCACATGTAGACTGGTTGGGCAAACTCCCATGCACCCTCAAGAACCCTGCCGAGAGTATAGAGCTGGTCCACAGTTCCACGACCAGGACGAAAACCACACTGTTCCTCCTGGATCCGAGGTTCGACTATCCGGCGCAGCCTCCTCTCCAGTACACCTGAATAAACCTTACCGGGAAGGCTGAGGAGTGTGATCCCACGATAGTTGGAACACACCCTCCGGGAATTGAAACTTTCTCTGACAGGAGACTCTGCCAGACGTTCCCAGCAGACCCTCACAATGCGTTTGGGCCTCCCAGGTCTGTCCGGCATCCTCTCCCACCATCGCAGCCAACTCACCACCAGGTGGTGATCGGTAGAAAGTTCCGCCCCTCTCTTCACCCGAGTGTCCAAAACATAAGGCCGCAAATCCGATGACACAACTATAAAGTCGATCATGGAACTGCGGCCTAGGGTGTCCTGGTGCCAAGTGCACATATGGACACCCTTATGTTTAAACATGGTGTTTGTAATGGACAAACTGTGACGAGCACAAAAGTCCAATAACAAAACACCACTCGGGTTCAGATCCGGGCGGCCATTCTTCCCAATCACGCCTCTCCAGGTTTCACTGTCGTTGCCAACATGAGCGTTGAAGTCCCCCAGTAGGACAAGGGAATCACCCAGGGGAGCACTTTCCAGTAAACCCTCGAGTGCTCCCAAAAAGGGTGGGTACTCTGAACTGCTGTTTGGTGCGTAAGCACAAACAACAGTCCGGACCCGTCCCCCCACCCGAAGGCGGAGGGAGGCTACCCTTTCGTCCCCCGGGTTGAACTCCAACGTGCAGGCTTTAAGCCGGGGGGCAACCAGAATTGCCACCCCAGCCCGTCGCTTCTTACTGTCGGCAACGCCAGAGTGGAAGAGAGTCCAGTCCCTCTCCAGAGAAGTGGTTCCAGAGCCCTTGCTGTGCGTCGAAGTGAGTCCGACTATATCCAGCCGGAACTTCTCCACTTCGCGCACTAGCTCAGGCTCTTTCCCCCCCAGTGAGGTGACGTTCCACGTCCCAAGAGCTAGCTTCTGTAGCCGAGGGTCGGACCGCCAAGTGCCCTGCCTTCGGCTGCCGCCCAGCTCGCATTGCACCCGACCTCTATGGTCCCTGCTATGGGTGGTGAGCCGATTGGAGGGGTGATCCACGTTGGCTCTTCAGGCTGTGCCCGGCCGGGCCCCATGGGAACAGGCCCGGCCACCAGGCGCTCGCCATCGTGCCCCACCTCCGGGCCTGGCTCTAGAGGGGGGCCCCGGTGACCCGCGTCCGGGCGAGGGAAATTTGGGTCCATGTTTTATTTTCTTCATAGAGGTCTTCGAGCTGCTCTTTGTCTGATCCCTCACCTAGAACCTGTTTGCCTTGGGAGACCCTACCAGGGGGCATAAAGCCCCCGGACAACATAGCTCCTAGGATCATTGGGACACACAAACTCCTCTACCACGATAAGGTGGCCCCTCAGAGAGGAGACTAATAAAACAAATATATATATATATATATATATATATATATATATATTTTTTTTCTCTCTCTCAAACTATCATTGCTCAAAACATAATATTATAAATAATAAATAATTATATATAATAAACATTATATTATAAATATATTATAAATATTATAAATAATAATATTATAAATAATAAAACAAATATTTTTTTTTTCTCTCAAACTATCATTGCTCAAAACATAATATTGAATCAAAATCAATGTTATGAGTTATTGACCTATCCAAGGTTCCGATTACTTCACACCAAATATTCCACTAAGAAAAATATTTTTGGTGGAAGATTTAGCAAATCTGGTAAATAAATAACCCAAAAATATATATTTTGTTGTTTTCTTATTGTACCGAAAATTAACCGAACTGTGACCTCTAAACCGAGGTATGTATTGAACCGAAATTTTTGTGTACCGTTACACCCCTAGAAACCACCAAAGTTAAATGTCCCTGAAGAAACAAATGTAAGATGTATCAGCTTATAAACACCATTTTACACAATGTAAAATATACCTAAAAACATTGCCTTTACAGTACATAATGTTTTCAGGATGGTGACTGACCTTGAACATATCAATACAATTGATTTATTTACTATGGAAAAACAGATCAGAGGTCAACCAGCGACCTGGAATGGATTGTATTGACCATGGAGGTTCCACGGTATATGCAAATGAACAGAGCATCCATCCATGCACAAGACAACAAACAGACCGTGTCATTGTGTTACTTTGAAGGCACATTGAGCTTGGTAAGTCCAGTGTGGACAGCATCCAAAAGGATCATGAGCTCACATGAACACTGGTTCTGCCTGCCAGTGTTTAATGAGACGCCACTCTCACAAACAACCAGACGAAATGGGGGGAATTTGTTACGAACAAAGCTTGGCCAAATTCTCCTGCCACAACATCACAATGAGAAGCAATGATCGGCCTATAGTGCATGACACCTGGACACGCACTGGTACCAGTCCCATCTACTTCCTTCCTTTCCTCTGGCACTCTTCCTGCCTTCTGAGCTCACACCTCGATGGTGACGTCCTGCTCTGCACAGCAAGGACATGTGGGCTCATTGTGAAGCACAGCCAAGACAAACTCAACACTCATAAATTGTGTGTGTGTGTGCAAACAAAAATGAGCCTCAAAAACCTTTTCCATGTTGGCTCAATATAATCCTCAATGACGTCCAAAGTGACAGTATTTGTTCCACACTGGGCTTTTTTTCTGGGACATGTGAGTTTGTCACCATTTAGCTGATTTATAAATAGATATGAGAGCAAGAATCAGCATCTTATCTCCGATTCATTAATGATATTCTGACAAAAAAAAGCTAACCAACACGTTTTTACAGTGAACAAAAAGTGCAGAGCGAGCAGCGTGAGCGGAGCTATTCTTAGAGATTCGCTGCTGCAAATTCTATTGGTCCCAGCACAGGAAATGGTTTTGACCCGAACAAACATTTTCCCTCCAAAAAAGGGACTGATGAGCCGGAGAGGACATTGGCTCAAAAGCTGCATTCTTCTCCAAAGAATATCTGCATTTTTGTACAAACGGTCTGTTCAACAAGACGGTGTTGCTTTTCCAAAAAGTCAGCAGTGCTCCGCTTCCGCATCTTTCACTCAGCAGTGACAAAGCAGGCCGCTTGTCCACAGTGTATAAACATGGCCCCACACACACAGTCTTGTCTCAAAAACAAATCCCACAATGAAGAAGCAAAAATGCCGGGCAAAAAAGGCACAATGAGACAATTGAAAGAACAACAAGGGCAAGCTTGCACTCTTACCCACGACCATCAGGGTGAACTCAAAGCCCCTCTTGACAGACTTCCTGTACACTTGGTTGGGGAGGCTTGCAAAGCCAACATATCCTTCCAGATTCTTTTGCTGCTGCAAGACAAACATGAAGAGCAATTTCAGGCATTATTCAATCGCTTTTTAATTTAACCTTTTTAGCATAGCCTCCACTGAAACCTCATCCATAAACTACCTATATCAGTTATTTGACAAACCTCTGCATTCACCAACTTGTTTCAAGCTACTGTATAAACATTTGAAGACAAACAGTACAGTAACTGACCTACATTTTTAAGACTCCATTAAATTCCGCAAGGCCATCTTGTGACATCTTAGTTCAGTGAGCATCTAAAGGAGGGTTACTCATCTGTGGCTTGCAGGCCTATTTGACATCAGACCCGCGGCCTTCGGGTTGAATCTAAATTTTGGAAGTGAGTAGCATTTTTGCAGTAAATTCTAAAAATCCCATGAGCACTTCAGTCATATCAGAATCAGAATATTTTTATGGGCCACGTTTGACACAAAGAGAAGAAATACTAAACCATAGGGGCAAAGACACCATAGAGGGATGCCAAAAATTATCAGTTTCTCATAGTGATACACAGAGTTTAGTAAAAACCTAATCGTGATTTATCCCTCCAAAATTGTGATTTTATATTTTATACATATAAATACATAGAACTGCAAAAATAAGTGAAGGAAGACAGGTTACTTTTAGGCATTCTTGCCTCAAAGTGCCATATATTAGAACAATATGCAATAATTGAAAAATGCCACACATTAGAAAAACATGCAACACTTGACTTTAAAAAAACAATTGGCTTTATGTAGACAAACTCAGAGGTTTTGTCTACATCATGCTCTTAAACTGAAGAAATACAAACTATACAGTGTCTATAATGTAATGTCATCACAATGTATAATGATGCAATCATAATATATGATCGTAATGTAAAGTAGCCTGTAGAATTGTTTACCATTGTAATATATTTAAAAAATAAATACCTTTGTAAACTTAAACAAATAAACAAAAATTTAATTGGATTAATTTCTGTGAGCAAAAATGTAACTTAAATATTGAACGTCTTAAAGGATACTTATTTCCCAAATGGAAAAACAAGGTCTGGTTGCTTTTTTGTTTGTTGCCATCACGTGATCACGCCCCTCTTGCTCGTGTTGATGGGCTCATATTGCCCGGCCGATTTGAAGCTGAAATATTCCCACAAAGGGACATTTGGTTTTGTAATCATAATTTTTTCCACCTAATCTTTTTTTTTTTTTTTACTCTGCAGCACTTCTGACTGGCAACCCGCCAGTAGGGAGGCAGTCTATACGTACTTCCTGTGTATGTGAGCGCAAAGATAGCGCCCTGATCTCCGCTCACCACAACAATTGTGAATGACCAACAAGAGGGTTCACAACCTCTAGCGGTTACGTAATCGCACTAATGAAAACCTCCATGTCAATTCATTGCTAATGGTGCAGCCCTAGTTTTCAGCTGTAGTCCATATGGGTCGCAGCGGTTCTCAGTTGCAACACACTTTTCCATCACTTGCGGAAGTAATGCATACGTCAGTTGACTTAAAGACCCATTGCAAGCTCAAACAATCAGAATAAGTTTAGAGCAAAAGCCATGGAAAAGTTTTTAAGCGCAAAAAATTTAAAGATCATTTATAAATGATAATCTTTTCCGTAATCAGCAAAGCGCGCCAGCATGCAATCGCTCCAGTAATGTCGTTTCACGGCGATCAATGATAAAATAGTCTTGTCTTGTGGTGTGAACCTGGCTTTGGATATGGTATTTTCAAAGTGTACGCTTTTTCTTTGTGCATTTCAATTTCCCCCGCTTGTGGCTCAACAGTAACTGAACGCCATTATATTTTCCCACACTACGTAATGGACCGAGTGTGAAAAAGGAGTCAGGACGCATGCACTTTAATCGCACTGAAAAAAAAAAAGAGGGCTGTTACAGGAACTTACCGCGTTACTATTGCGTTCACGTTATAGCCCTACTAAAAAGACAATCAAAAAATCTTAAGGATTTATCCAAGTGTTTATGGCTTGTTCTTTAAATGCCACAAAAGAAGAGTAATGTAAAAGAAGAAAATTTGTACTTATTACAACAGAGCAAAAATAACATTCCACAGTGCAACAGTATATATGAAGCAGAGGCTACCTTTATAATGAGATTGTAATACTTACAGCTGTTTTATCCATGAAGTCCCAACGTGCAGGACCAGGAGAGAGGGAAAGGGAGAAAGCACAAAACACAAAATCAGTACCAGACCACATGACTAACCACACTCTCTGCACAACTGCTGTCCTATGTTAAAAAATTATAGATGGCAGGAAAGCAGCAAGAAAAATTGGACCGGCAGGCTGCATACTTGACTAGCTACACTTTCTTCATGCCTTGAAAAAAGGCCATTTGTTTCTGTATTTGCAGCATTTTGTCCCGCCTCTGCCGTGGAGGACTGAATAGCATCTCTGGCCCTGGAGCAAGTGACCAAATGCTAACTGAATTTTGGTACACTCACACTTCTTAAGTCAGTCTCTAAAAATTTCCCTCACACCAACCAACAATTTTGCTGGAGGAAGTTGTGGCAAGGCAGGCGGAAGACGTAAGCGCCAAGATAGCAGTCACAATACCAAGCGTGCATGTATGACCTAATACAAAAATAAATAATAAAGCCTATTCAACAATTTTAATTACTGCGGTTGTACTTTGCAGTGGTGTATCATAGTACATTTCTTCAATAATACATTAGAAACATCAATGTGTTTTAGGGTGCGTTGACCAAAAATAAAAAAATACATACTTGGTGGTTTGTGTAGTCTGGTTATTTATTTTGTCAAGTCACAAAAAAGATGAAGCTGCCTGTGAGTGCTGTACACCTGGTGCTTATGAGGAGTGTTAAGAAGCAAGAGGTACAATGCTGGCTACTGTATGGAGCTGCAACATGCTACACCAGGCCTGGGCAAATTAAGGCCCGGGGGCCACATGCGGCCCGTTAAGCTTTTCAATCTGGCCCGCCGGACATTCCCAAATAATTATTTTTATATCTTTAAAATGGAAAGTGTAGCTGCCATTATGATGTGCAGTGATGTTTTCTAATGACTGTAAGTCTTCAACTATACTAAGTATTTTAATGGTTGGAATCCGCACTTTTGCATGATATTTTAGCGACAAGTGTTGTCCTGATACCAATATTATTTCGATACTTTTCTGAATAAAGGGGACCAGAAAAAAATTGCATTATTGGCTTTATTTTAACAAAAAATCTTAGGGTGTGGCGGAATGGTACTTTTCAGAGGCGGTATGATACCAAATATGATTCATTAGTATTGCGGTACTATACTAATACCCGTATACTGTACAATCCTACTGGTTACTATGGTAATCTATGTCACAGCAGGTCAGATGAGGCACCAAGCAGTGTGGGTGGGGAGCGTTTCCACAGAGTGCTTCCCAAAGCCTGGAATTTGGGTGTCAGGGACAGACGCGGAAGGAGATTTTTACAAGAAAGTTCTAAAGCTTAGTGATGTATCAGATACATCAGATTGTAGATGTTTTTTTTGTTTTTTTAACCCGTTGCGTTCATATTTCAATGTGTTTGTTGCATTTGGCTTGATTGTAAAATATGTTGATTGAGAGGGGGTGTGACGTTCATATGTTCTCAATGTTCAGGGTCTTATGGTTCATAAAAAAATTAAAAATTCCATTCCATTTTTAAGGCAGTCTGTCATAACATTTTTAGCATTCAATCAGACATCTTTGTGAGGTTTTGTATTAGTTTTCTTAAAAATATATATGCCGGCCCCTAGACACATTTTTTTCTCCAAATTTGGCCCCCCGAGACAAAATAATTGCCCAGGTCTGTGCTACACCAACACTGTCCCATTACAATGTGTTTGAGCAAGGGCATGTAGGTTGTGCAATATTCATTTGTGGCGGACAAAATATATTAGTGGCGGCCACAACAAATGTGTGTGAAACACTGGACATTGGTATCCAGTGTTTTGTTCGGTTGGTGTGGTTGCCCTACTAAGGACCAAAGTCGGCTTGCAGGCGGTCGGCCCCAACGTTTGGGCCTGTTTTTTAGGTCCTGAATTGTGTTCATACTTGACCAAATTAACTATAAAAAGAGCAAAATAAATTATAAAAGGTGTTTTCTTTTTTATGCATTCTAAGTCGTAAAATACGGCCCGTACGAGGTGGCTAACAATGCAGCTAATGAGAGTACTTTATTGCGCCCACAGAGCCTTCTAAAAAAAAAAAAAACATCCAAAAACCACAAACAATACTACATTTACATCTCCTGACCTGAATATTAACAGAGTCTTCGCAATATTAACATTATAAGCGCTAAAGCTGACAAACGACTTTTAGCCGCACAGTGATCACAGAGAGCTAACGAGCTATACTGACACATTGAGTCGGTGAGCTGCTGCATCACCTCTGAGTTTGTTATAGTTCATTCTAGATTATAAATCATGCCTCTCACTTGGATTGTGGAAGTTTGTGGCCATAAACAGAGAAGTTAGTCAACTTGACATGAAAAGATGCTCATTTGCAGCATCTATTTTCTTGTTTTACATTTTAATTCTTTCATTTTTCACATTAACGGGAAGCTATGAACCTCCCATCAGTCGGCATCTCAGTGAGAGCAGACATTGTACAGTAAGGGAATGTTTTATTATGTTCGTAGTTTGTATATCTTAGCAATACTTCTGCATGATGCTTAGTGTTTCATTAAGTTGGCTCTTTTTAAAAACAGCTTCTCATAACTCATCCTCCTTATATTAAGGCTTAAAAATACAACTTTCAGGAATAATAATGTGTCCCAAAGTACTCTTTGTTGTCTCATACAAAGTCTGCAGTGTAGTAGTAGTGTTGTTGAAGGGGAAAGCGAACATCAGTGAAATTATTGCACTACTGTATGCTTAAAATAGGCAAAATACATACATTACATGTTATTATGAATATGCCTGTTACTACATTACATATATACTTAGTGTGTATACAAAGTTAAAGTACCACTGATAGTCTCACACACACTAGGTGTGGTGAACTTACTCTCTGCATTTGACCCATCCCCTTGGTCCACCCCTTGGAAGGTGAGAGGAGCAGTGAGCAATAGCGCTGGCCGCGCTCTGGAATAGATTTTGGTGATTTAATCCCCAATTCCAACCCTTCATGCTGAGTGTCTTGCATTTTTTATAGTCTTTGGTATTACTCGGCCAGTGTTTGACCTCACGACTTACCGATTTCAGGGCGGACACTCTAATCCAGGGGTAGGGAACCCATGGCTCTAGAGCCAGATGTGGCTCTTTTGATGACTGCATCTGGCTCTCAGATAAATCTTAGCTGACATTGCTTAACATGATAAGTAATGAATAATTCCGCTGGTAATCACAATGTTTAAAATAACAAAAAAATAAATAAAACATTCTCATGCATTTTATTCCATTCATCCGTTTTGTACCGCACCTGTTCGAGAAATAACAATGTTATTAAAAAGAATTAGGGACTTAATATACTCTAAAATGTTGGTCTTACTTAAAAAATGCACGCATCTAGTTGTATTCAGTGTTAAAAATATGATATGGCTCTCAGGGAAATACATTTTTAAGTATTTGGCTTTCATGGCTCTCTCACCCAAAAAGGTTCCCGACCCCTGCAGTCTAACCACAAAGGCCACTGAGCAGGTTGATGAAGGTTTTTCAGATGTCTTTAGATTGCTTTACAGGCGGAATAGAGTCATTAGCTGACTTTTGCTGACATACATTTACGATTTAGAATGCATATAAAAAAAAACACGTGTGCTTGTCTTATATAAGGATTATAAACGATAGGCATAATAAAATTAAAAATCGTGCAGTTACCCTTTAAGTGTAAAGTGCAGTTCTAAACCAGAATAATTAGCATTAATGTCAAGACCAAATATTAATGTGGCTCTGATGAACCACAGGACATTTACTACATTTTCATGACCGTCTGATGGGCAGTGATTTTAGAAGTCAAACCATGTACTCTAAAATACAAGATCCACTTTAATCCAGATTAGAATGCAGCCTTGGTCTCTTTAAACCTACAGGGCGCCATGTGTTCCTTCCTCCAGCTAAACCAACAAGCAGTACAATTTACTTAGCACACACATGTGCTAGAAAGACATGTGGCATACAGTATGTGCTCATTTGGACTTCAAGGTCTTCACAAATAGTTCCAGTCCCCGTACAGTGTATGGGTGGATCTGAACCAGGGGTGTCAAACGTACGGCCCGCGGGCCTGAACAGGTTTGATCCGGCCCCTGGGATGAGTTTGCTCAGTATAAAAATGAGCCAACATTTTTCAATGAAAGAAACTGCTGTTCTAAATGTCGCAATAGCAATTATTTGTAGATGATGCTACTTACAGTATGTACACATAAATAAACCACCTGATATTAGTGCACCAGTCAAGGAAAATGAGCAAATGACATAAATAACATCCATTAATTTGAATTTGATATTATTTTCTTATCTTGATAGGTTGAAAATGAACACCAATGAGTTGACTGACGAACATTATCACGTCATTTATTCAGAAAGAATAAATAAGGACAAAGATTGAATACTATTAACTAGCGATGTCCGATAATATCGGACTGCTGATAAAATCGGCCAATAAATGCTTTAAAATGTAATATCGTAAATTATTGGTATCGGTTTCCAAATTATCGGTACAGGTATCAAAAAGTAAAATTTATGACTACTATTAACCTTAACATGTAAGTGTAAAACACACCGTCAGTGTGTGAATGTGTGTGTGAATGGGCAAATGTGGAAATACTGTCAAAGCGCTTTGGGCTCCTTAAAAAGGGGTAGAAAAGCGCTACACAAGTACAACCCATTTACCATAAAAAAAATAACAATTTGTTATCAAAGAAAACAATCTGAAATGGTCTTTATTTTTAAGTTATCCTGCCGTGATATTACCAGTCCGGCCCCTGATCTAAACCTCAAAAGTGGTGAAATAAAAGACAAACAATGCAGGACATACGCAGTGAGGTTTGTTTTGTTCCACCCTCGTCCGCACATTCCACTAACAATTATCGAGCGCCGGTCCCCGTTGTGAATGGATGGATCTAAACCAGGGGTGTCAAACGTACGGCCTGCGGGCCTGAACAGGTTTTAGCCAGCCCGCGGGATGAGATTGCTCAGTATAAAAATGAGCCAACATTTTTAAAATGAAAGAAGCTGCTGTTCGAAATGTGTCCACTACATGTCGCATTCGCAATTATTTATGTAAAAAGAAATAACCCACCTGATGTTGGTGCACCAGCCAAGGAAATTAAGCAAACAAAATAAATGACATCCTGTAATTAGATTTTGATATTATTTGTTTTTATCTTGATAGGATGAAAATGAAAACCCATGAATTGACTGATGATCATTATCACATCATTTATTCAGAAAGAATAAATAACGACAAAGATAGAATACTATTAACTAAAGATGTCCGATAATATCCGGCTGCCGATATTATCGGCCAATATATGCTTTAAAATGTAATATAGCAAATTATCGGTACTAATTTAAAAATTATCAGTATCTGTTTCAAAAAGTACAATTTATGACTTTTTTAAACGCCGCTGTGTACACGGACGTAGGGTGAAGTACAGAGCGCCAATAAACCTTAAAGGCACTGCCTTTGCGTGCCGGCCCAATCACATAATATCTACGGATTTTCACACACACAAGTGAATTCAATCCATACTTGGTCCACAGTCATACAGATCCGCACCGTAACACACCATAAACATATTAGAACAAATACCCAGTACTCTTTGCAGCACTAACTCTTACGGGTCGCGACAATATACACCCCCGCTGGAACCCCTTCTTACCCCCCAACCCCACCCACTTTAACCTCCTCATCCTCTCTCAGGGAGAGCATGTCCCAAATTCCAAGCTGCTGTTTTGAGGCATGCTAAAAAAAAATGCAATTTGTGACTTCAATAATAAATATGGCTTTGTTTTCATAACTTGAGTTGATTTATTTTGGAAAACCTTGTTACATTGTTTAATGCATCCAGCGAGGCATCACAACAAAAATAGGCATATAATGTGTTAATTCCCCGACTGTAGATATCGGTATCGGTAATTAAGAGTTGGACAATATCGAAATATCGGCGAAAAAGCCATTACCGGACAAAAAAACATTAATTTGTTATCAAAGAAAACAATCTGAAATTGTCTTTATTTTTAAGTTATCGTGCCGTGATTTTACCAGTCCGGCCCACTTAGGAGTAGATTTTTCTCCATGTGGCCCCCCGATCTAAAATGAGTTTGACACCCCGATCTAAACCTCAAAAGTGGTGAAATAAAAGACAAACCCAGTCAATGCAGGACAGAGGCAGTGAGGTTTGTTTTGTTCCATCCTCCTCTGCATAAATCCACTAACAATTATCGAGCGCCGGTCCCCGTAGTGTATGGATGGATCTAAACCAGGGGTGTCAAACGTACGGCATGCGGGCCTGAACAGGTTTAGCCATCCCGTGGGATGAGATTGCTCAATATAAAAATGAGCCAACATTATAAAAATGAAATAAACTGCTGTTCCAAATGTGTCCACTAGATGTCGAAATTGCAATTATTTATGTAAAAATAAATAACCCACCTGATGTTAGTGCACAAGTCAAGGAAAATGAGCAAACATCAGCAAAAAGCCATTATCGGACATCCCTACTATTAACTGCAACTTGTAAGTGTAAAAAAACCACAACAACATACATTTTTTTATCAAAGAAAACCATCTGAAATTGTCTTTATTTTTAAGTTATCCTGCCGTGATTTTACCAGTCCGGCCCACTTGGGAGTAGATTTTTCTCCATGTGGCCCCCCCCCGATCTAAAATAAGTTTGACACTCCTGATCTAAACCTCAAAAGTGGTGAAACAAAAGACGAACACAGTCAATGCAGGACATACGCAGTGAGGTTTGTTTTGTTCCACCCTTGTCTGCACAATCCACTAACAATTATCGAGCGCCGGTCAACCTAAAAAAGAACACTTAAACAGGCAGTAAATCACGGTACTGACAGTTTTGGTTACAAAGGCTTGAAATCACGTTCAATATTACCATATATCCAAAAATGTAGTTGTAACATACTCCTTTAGAATCACTTAAAGTTGGATTTTAAAGAGTTTGCCGACAGGAAATGACACTCCCGTTACTGCTAGCAAAGACGAGGCTAAAGCTAGCTAGCATCACCAAGTGGAGGCGGACGACTGACTGGGCGTTGGTTACTCAGACGACTGTGAACGCTTAAAAAAACCGGCGGAAGCCCCGTCGTTCAAACAGTATAAACAGTGCGGACACGGAAAAAAACGACCGTTTACAACTCTTGCGTGTGGACCGTGTAGACGCAGCGGGCTCACCCATAACGTTGTCGCTCCCTGCCGCCTCGATAGCCGATCATTCACCAGCCCGACATTCCCCGTCTGAGCGCGCTGGCGTGAGTTACGCACTATAAGACACGCAGCGCAGCCCCAACGACTGAAGCGTAGTTGCGCTGATTATTTGACGTAACTCCTCCGTGAATGGCGGAAGCAGGAAATCTCGCGATAGGAGCCAAATCTTTTCAGACTCTTTGTAGTCTCACGACAGTTCATCAAAGGAAGAACACTTTTTTTTTTCAAAAAGTGAAAAGATATCTTTCAAAAAAACGTCAAACTAAATTATTACAATCGGAGATTGTTACGTGTTAATTACAGATGATTAAACTATCGTTAACGCACCATCTTTTATTTTTTTTAATTAAACACTCATCTGGACTGAGCACGAGCGGGTCACTCGTATCCATAGCAACCAATACTATTCATTCTCATGACAGCTCGACATCCTTGTCGAGTCCTATTTTATTTAACTTTTAGGAACTTTTATAAAGATAACATTTTTCTTAGATGAGCGAACATGGATGAAGGGTAAACTAACTAGCTTGTTTATTTACCAGCCAAACTAAAACAACCTGCTAGCTAGTTTGCATTTAGCCACACACAACAAACACAAAGGTAGCGGGCTAGCTGTAAAAAAAAATATTTACCATATTTCCTTGAATTGCTACCGGGGCGCTAATTAATTTAAAACCGCTTCTCACTCCTGCGCTTACCAAAGGCATGCGGTAAAAGTAAGCATGCACTAATTATTTTAAAACCTCGTCTCACTCCGGCACTTACCAAAGGCATGCAGTAAAAATTTGAGTGTGATGTAAGCTTGGACCTTAAATCCTACTGAATAGCTCTTAATCTTCTTCCCTTTATGCAATTTCAAATTACCGGTATTGAAATTAGCCTCCTCCATTTTGAAAATGATGACAGGGGAAGTGTCACTCGTGACGTCACGAGTTTGACCAGGCGGTAATACCGAGCATGTGCTAATTATTTTGCGAAGCGAGTTTGACCCGGCAGTAAATCAAGGCAGGCGCTAACTATATCCCCTGCGGCAATTCAAGGAAATACGGTATTTATATCTTTACTGAACTAATGCATGGAGCTGTTTTTTTGACACAGAATTTTTACAACTTAAGGTGGCGTGGCCAGAAACCTGACAATTCCTGGTTCGAATCCAGCCTCCGCCATCCTAGTCACCACCCTTGTGTCGTTGAACGAGGCACTTCACCCACCCTGTCTCCCAGTGCCACCGACACTGGCGTAAATGTAGCTTTAAATGTAGATAAAGGGTTTCTCAATGCAAAGCGCTTTGGGTCAGTAGAGAAAAACCGCTGTATAAATATACTTCACAACTTTAATTTGTGCGTTTTAGTTTTTATTTACATCCGTTTATGCTGACAATGTAATTGAATTAAAAAAAAAATGTCAGGAAATTGTGTGTGTTTGAACATTTTGTTAGTTAAATTACAGTGTTTTAAAATTCAGTGCAGAAAAATGTTGTGTATAACCATCCGCATACAGTAATACAGTGTAAAAAAAATAATAATAATGCAAAATTATTTGTTGCTTTATAACTTGACTGAACTAAACAATCGATCCTGTCTCAGAACCAGCCAGGGAGGTGCTTCAGTTTTAATTTATCGGAAGTAGGTCTTGAGCAGGGGTTTCAACCTCACTTTACCTGGGGGCCACTGGACGCAGAGTCTGGGTGAGGCTGGGCCGCAAGAAAAGATTTCCTAAAAAAAAATGTGCATACTCCTCAGCATGTCTAGTTGTATAATGACGTTTCATGTTGTATGCCTTGTGCACCACAGCTTTCTCGGTGCAAATAAGACACGTCCGGGTGCCCCTGTGCTCAACAAAGAAATATTGTATCTTCCACTTTTCCTGGAATTGTCTTTGCTCATCACTAACCTTTCTCTTCACTGCAGGCTTTGAAAAAAGACATGTTTGGGATTGTGGAATATAGTTGTATTTAGCCGACGTACAGAGAATAATGTTATTCCCGCAATGTGTGTCATTCCGCTTTCCCTCCCGGCAGCAACACGGCGGTCGGCGGAAAGTACCGGGATATCGAGCGCAAAAAAGGGATGGCTCCTGGAGCGTTATCCGGCGTCTTATTGAAATATATGTAGTGTTCATTGTGTGAGGAAATGCAAATTAAACAATAATTAAAAAAAAAAACATTTTGAATTGGTTCAGGTTATCGGGGACTGTTATGATTGACGGACAGGTGTCGCAGTGTGACTGCAGCCGGACACGTAAGAAAACCCTCGTCTCTATGGCAACGTCTCTGTCGCTTTCACTCACTTGCCGCTTTTCCACTAACGCAGGGGTAGGCAACCCAGAATGTTGAAAGAGCCGTTTTGGAACCAAATAACACAACGCTGTCCAAGCGCCATTCATATAAAACTCGCGGGCCGGACTAACATTAAACTTCCATATTGAGGTGGGGGCCGCAAAAGAACGTTGCGTGTCTGAGACCCCTGGTCTTGAGTTTTAAAGCAACAATTGCACAATTTTTTTTTTTGCAATTGTTTTTTTACACCCAATTTTCCTATACTGAATTTGCATAAATTGAATTTGTCTGCCTCACAATACGAAGGTCCTGCAGTCCTGAGTTCAATCCCAGGCTCGAGATCTTTCTCTGTGGAGTTTGCATGTTCTCCCCGTGAATGCGTGGGTTCCCTCCGGTTACTCCGGCTTCCTCCCACCTCCAAAGACATGCACCTGGGGATAGGTTGATTGGCAACACTAAATTGGCCCTAGTGTGTGAATGTGAGTCTGAATGTTGTCTGTCTATCTGTGTTGGCCCTGCGATGAGGTGGCGACTTGTCCAGGGTGTACCCCGCCTTCCGCCCGATTGTAGCTGAGATAGGCCCCAGCGCCCCCCGCGACCCCAAAAGGAAATAAGCGGTAGAAAATGGATGGATGGATGGATGAATTTTTCTTCACTGATTTTTTTTTTACATTTAAAGAAAAACATGCATTTTTAAACACACAATATTTGCTCACATTTTTATTCAATGAAATTTTCCGCATAATTTAAAGTAAAAAAAAAATTCAGATCACACAATTTTAACAAGAAAATCAGAGTCCAAAAAGAGTTTTCATAATAAAGAGACTAATTAACTCCCATTGAAATGATTATGTCTGCAGCTGATCCACAGGTGACTCATGGAAGAAAAAGGTAGAAAATGTCCAAGCAAGTCAAAAAAGTCAGACGCGGAGAGGAACAACAAACCCACAGAAATTCACACTGTGTAAGCAGAGAT
Organism: Nerophis ophidion; assembly: GCF_033978795.1. Lineage (NCBI taxonomy): Eukaryota > Metazoa > Chordata > Actinopteri > Syngnathiformes > Syngnathidae > Nerophis > Nerophis ophidion. The sequence goes on along the minus strand of NC_084621.1, from coordinate 26,941,439 downwards.
GCCCCCTGGCAAGTCGTCTAGTGTGTCACATCATTTCAAAATAATGTACATGGTATTCTCAGAATAAAACAACCCCCTTTACCTCCCAGGCCGTCATGTGATCTCTGGAGGCTTCAGGCCCTGCTGGCCATGAGCGGCCCTGAACAAGAGGTGAACAACAACCAACGTGTATCTTGTTGAGGATACAAAGCGGCTCATGTTTCCTGAAATGTGTGTTTGTGTAACGACAATATGGGAGTCAACGTGTGTTACAGGTGTTGAGTCACAGTAAAACAGGAAGCAGCAGATTCCACAGCCCGCACGGTCAAATGGACAGCTGCAGCGAGGCCTCTGAGCTAGAAAGTTTCAGGTGATGTGCAATTCTACCGAACCGTGATAGTACGTCGTTTGAACATGTCAAACTTTTTAATTACAAATCAGAATATTTTTTTTAGCATGTAGTTGTTCTGGCATAGAATATAACTTGCATGATTACAAATGGTTGGATCTCAATTTATGTTTCAGTATGACATACAGAGAGCAGAGATGTTTCAGCAGCCACCCGCTACACAAAGTCTTCTCAAACATCCTAGCCTCTCTCGTGAAGAACCGCCTCTGCAGGTAAAAATTCTCGAAGTAAGGGTGTCCAAAGGGGCCGCTTTTTTATTGGCCAATTTGGTGGAATTACATTTTAGATTTTGGCTTCTCAGATCATAAAAATATTACAATTAAAAAAACAAACATTCATGAGCTTGTAACGGTGAAACGGATGAGTGAGCGTACTTTATGAGTGAAAATAAGACTACTAGAAGTTTGCAATCTCACCATGGTTGCTACCTTTTATTTGACACAGCACTAGTATGCCTGATCAATAATCACTAAACTCAGCAAAAACAAGTGGGGAATATCCACGTTCACGCAACCTACGACGGAGACACAGAAAAATGGAACCCGTTGTTAAAATGCGGAATATCAGAGTGTCCGCCCATAGATCTGTAGGTTGTGAGTTCAAACCCCCGGCCGAGTCAAAACAAAAACTATAAAAATTGGGACCCATTACCTCCCTGCTTGGCACTCAGCATCAAGGGTTGGAATTGGGGGTTAAATCACCAAAAATTATTCCCGGCCGTGGCCACCCCTGCTGCTCACTGCTCCCCTCACCTCCCAGGGGGTGAACAAGGGTGATGGGTCAAATGCAGAGAATAATTTCGCCACACCGAGTGTGTGTGTGTGTGTGACAATCATTGGTACATTAACTTTAACTTTAATCATAGAAATGGATATAAATGTGAGTGAAATGTCGTCCTTACGTGAAGGAGCATTCGTTTGGGAAAATTTCGTTTTGGGTACCGCTCATTAATCTCCGTCCTTAACTAAACAATGTCAAGATGGTCACTTGAGACAGCGACTAAACTACAAAGCTAAAGCTGACTTTTTTTTTTTGATTGATACTTTTATTAGTAGATTGAACAGTTCAGTACATATTCCGTACAATTGACCACTGAATGGTAACACCCGAATACGTTTTTCAACTTGTTTAGGTCGGGGTCCAAGAACAAGAACAATCCATACACCCACAACACATCTCATCTGCTTGTGTTGTTGTGAACGACATGATGGATGTAACATCAATGCACAAACAGGACAGCATTCGCAACTTGAGAGGCTCTTTTTTTTTTAACAGCCTCAAGTCGTCTCTTTACTCGGCAAGCTCAGAATAGCAGCACACTTTACTCCTTCACAATAACAGCGCTGTGTGCAACATTTGGTCAGGCTGGGCTAAAAAAATAAAGTATTAAAAAAAGTACCTTACACAAACATAATGTACCTAAAGATAGGTTAACGAAACATATTAGGCTTTGGTCAAAATAATTTAAAGATGTATTGCACCAATACATGTTGGGATTTTTGCTTTTTATAAAATCGTATTTTATATCATAATACTCATATGTATTTTATTATTATTGTTATCTTATTTGTTTGATAATATATTATTGCAACTGGGATAGCCTCCATCATCCGTGCGACCCTGAGAGGGACAAGCGGTAGAAAATGGATGGATGGATATATTAACACAAAAAGCACACACTCTATAATGGTAAACTAAGTGTAAAAGGTAAAGGCAAAACAACCCCTGAATTTTATTGTTTAATTTTATTGCTATTGAGATTGCCATTTATTGTTGTTACTATTATTATTTTTACTTGTTGTTGTTTATATTTTACTAATTTATATTTATCCGTTATTTTAAATGATATTCAAGGTTGAATTCGGTGCTACAACAAATACTTATGTTTTCAAATAATATATGTTATTTATCATGATTTTAATATCAATCAAAAATAATCCTGATTATATCTTTTGCCATAATCTTCCAGCCCTACCCTGGGCACATTGCAGAAACAAAAAGACAAAGCCAAAATACTTCCTGTAATAAGAACATTTTGATACCAATACCTAACAATAACAAAGCTTTGTCTTTGATAATTAAATGGCTTTCCGTCATCATATGCAAGTAAACATGAAACAAAAATAAACCGCCGTGATGCGCAATTTGCTGAATTGTCTTGAAGTAAAAGCTAGGATGACTTTAAATATCTTTAATTTGAATGATAATAAGACTGAAGCAACATTGTGGGTCGTCGAGCACAGGATTGTATTCTATGTTGTGTGTGTGTTATGTTTAAGGCTCTCTACATGTTTTTTTACTAATTTTATTCTGAGGTCAGCATATACCCAATATAAAGTTAGCTTGGTTTAAACCAGGGGTCGGCAACCCAAAATGTTGAAAGAACCATATTGGATCAAAAAAAAAAAGACTTTAAAGGTCTTATATAAGTGTTATAATAAAGGCAACACATAATTTAAGTGTCTATATTATTTATATTAGCGAACTATCAAAAACTGACGCAAATCTTCGTTGACAGAAATGTTGTATTCTAATTTTCATTCTGGACATTTTTGCAAGATTGGAAATCATTAGTAAAGTGGAGGCTTCTCACAGGATGCGATACATTTTGGAAATGACTTGCCAAAGTAGAGTGAAGTGAAGTGATTCATATTTATATAGCGCTTTTCTCTAGTGACTTAAAGTACTTTAGATAGTGAAAGCCAATATCTAAGATACATTCAAACCAGTGTGGGTGGCACTGGGAGCAGGTGGGTGAAGTGTCTTGCCCAAGGACACAACAGCAGTGACTACGATGGCGGAAGCGGATATCGAACCTGGAACCCTCAAGATGCTACCGCGGCCGATCTACCAACCGAGTCACGCCGCCCCAATTGTAAAATAAGAATGAATTTGGAATGTCATGAGAATAAAGTCGTACAGAAATTAGTCCATCCATCCATCCATCCATTTTCTACCGCTTATTTCGCGGGGGGCGCTGGCGCCTATCTCAGCTACAATCGGGCGGAAGGCGGGGTACACCCTGAACAAGTCGCCACCTCATCGCAGGGCCAACACAGATAGACAGACAACATTCACACACTAGGGCCAATTTAGTGTTGCCAATCAACCTATCCCCAGGTGCAATTAGTCTTACAGGAATAAACACTTTTTTTTTTCAATGTTACTATTTTAAAAAGAAATTAACTTAAAAAAAAATGTTTCTTTATTAGATAGTATTTTAATTTTTAGTTGGCTTTTCTTTTTTTTTAAGACCCGAATTTGACCAAAATCAAGTTGTATATCAAGAAAAAGTCAAATTTGCTGGGAAATTAAGTTATTTCTGTTAAAGAAATGTCATAAAGTAAAACAAATAAATACAAATGTCATTTTAACAGAATGTTTGTGATATAGTCATAATCCGACAAGAATACCGTTGCATTTTTCTCTTTAAAAAACTCTATTTTACGATAATAATGTCCTAATTCTTTCAAAAATTATCATAGTCTTAAAAGAGTGCATAAAAAGGTGATATTTTTCAATAATAATCGTCTTAAAGAAAATCAACATTTTGGAGAGTAATTTTTTTCGTAAGTAGTTCTAACCATACGAAAATAAAATGTAACAGGCAAGTCACAAAATAAATAGTAATTTAGGGAAAAAAAGGATGGGCGATGGACATATATTTATCAAGAAAAACATTGGGGGAATGCAGAGAAGTCATAATTTTGCAAAACTCCTAAACAAAATTAACGTATTTACCATTAGAAAGGTTTTTGAAAATATCACTTCACAGTTTGACTGACTTTTCCTGGAAAAATATGACTTTGTTTTTGTCTTATTACTTTAAATAATATTATTTCAGAATTCTATTCTCAAACAAAATTACCACCTTATCATCTGCGACTTTTCTCCTAAAGAAATGTATTTAGTAAACAAAAAAAACCTCTGTTTAGTTATTCTTTTATGTATGGCCCAAATAATCAAAAATGTGTAGAATAAAAGGTATAGATGTGTGTGTCCGAGTTTAAGGAAATGGCAGGCTGTCTTCTTTTAATGGATTTATTACAATATTTGTAAGCTGGGTAATGTTTGCTGTGGTCTGGAACAACATGGCACACAAACAACTATCAGAAATCCAGCCAATATTACAAACAGATAATATGTCATGAGACATGCAAATATAAATTACATAAGTAAAGGATATTAAATGAGCTCAAATAGACCCACAAACGAGGCATAATGATGCAATATGTACATACAGCTAGCCTAAATAGCATGTTAGCATCGATTAGCTTGCAGCCATGGATTGACCAAATTTGCCTGATAAGCACTCCAGCAAATCAATAAAAACAACAAAGCTCACCTTTGTGCATTCACACACAGTATAAAATGTTTGATGGACAAAATTAGACAAAGAAGGCGTGGCATAGAAAAGGTAAGCAAACTACAATGAGTTCAAGGATCGCTGAAGTTAGTAGGACAAAACGGTGCTTGCCAAATAAGCATGTGTAACATAAACAGTGGGATTTCTAACAACAAGGAAGGTTTGTGTCATGTTTGTTCTACAGAAAATATTTTAAAACAAAAATTGTATTTTTTTTCTTTATCTTTTTCCATTGTCACACATCTCTGAAAGAGGTACAGGGAGCCACTGGGGCGGCGCTAAAGTTTGTGGGTTACTGACCCCCGGTTTAAACATATACAATACATTAAAAAAATAAAATAAAATGGCCCCTACATTATTTTTTGTGGAACAAGTTTGGACACCCCTGTTTATGTTGCTCTTTTGAGTTACACACAATCTCTGCAGTGACAGGATCGATGTGGCGCCACCCGAGTCGGTCCTGAGAGTTCTGCTTTGCCTGCGACTGCTGATCAGAGACCCTCAGCATCAGGTGCCGCTTGATAGTCGGACACAGACACACGCTGCCGACACGCAGATCACGCACTGAGCATAGGGCCTGGGGATGGGAATTGATCAGATTTTTACGGTTCCGATTTTACTTTCGATTCTGCTTCACCATTCAGTTCTTTAACGGTTCTCTTATTGATTGTTATTTGGGAAAAAAAGTGGATTGCATCAATTTAGTTTAGTCTGAGGTCACTACACTTCACATATTGACGTCATCCCCACCTGGAAGAATCGTTAAGGGAACCGTTTGAAAAAAATGGCCAGCGATCTCGAGGAACTAATACACTGGGAACCGGTTCTTTTTCAGAACCAGTTTTTGATTCCCAAATAGGGCCCTTCGAGTTTGCGAATAGAAAATATCAATATGACATTTTTCTGCAAACATATGCCTAACCCTTTCCCAGTGAAGCAAATTTCTCCATAAGAATTACACATTCAAATAAGGCAACAAGAGAAGTATCCTACACTTCTCTTTTGTAAAGTAAATCTGAACAGCCGATATGGGCATCTACATCAACTACTGTATATCAAACAAACATAATAGGCCGAACTGAGCCTAAACTCTTTTAAAATAGCCCTGAGAACCTATATGGTTGCTCCATGTCAATGTGATTTTTTTAACCTTTTCTTTTTGTTATTATTGAGTATGTTTGATCTCCTCTGCCCTGTTTTTAACGTTGTAGCACTTTGAGATCCAGTTTGTTTAAAAGTGTGTTAGAAATTAAATGGTAAATCGGGTGCGTAAATCGAGGTTACAATGTAATGGCACATTTCGTCAGACATCATCTTGTCATCCTCTGCGTTGTTTTGAATATGTTAAATTTGTCATTTTCCACCAAAAACAATAATTATTGAGCAATTTCTTCTGATTGATTGAAACTTTTATTAGTAGATTGCATAGTACAGTACACATTCCGTACAATTGACCACTAAATGGTAACACCCGAATAAGTTTTTTTAACTTCTCCACGTAAATCAATTCATGGTTCAATGTGTTTCAGTGCAAAACTCGCGTCAAATGAAATTCAAAGTTTGGTTAAAAACATTTTTTTTTTTAAATTTCACTTCAATAAAAGTGTGAAAATATTTTGTAATGAGGCCGGGCCCTAAATTAAATGCTGCCTCCGGCCCTGATTTACCCAGTCCCTTTGTTGGACACAATAATGTTACCTTGGGCTGTGAATCTTTCGGCACAGGCAATAGATTCGATTCTTGGGGGTAACCATTTGATTCAGTATCGAAACTCGATTAAAAATACATACTTTTTGTTAACATAGGGTGCCAATTCTATGATTAACTACATTCCTTCAAAACATAGATAAACTATCTTACTGGAAAGAAAACTGGTTTTGTTGAAAAAAATTCTACCCAAACATTTAATAAAGTCAAATACAAGATAGATAGATAGTACTTTATGAATTCCTTCAGGAAAATTAAAATAATAAAATAATTTAATAAAAAATCAAATAAGGCAACAGGAAAAGTATTGAACACTTCTCTTTTCTAAAGTAAATCTGTACAGCAGATATGACCATATAGGATGTGTCTGAGTGGCTGGACAGGACAGATACATTTTTTTTATTTTTATTTAAAATATACATTTTTTAATCAAAAAGAGTTTCCTCCACCGGGTGGCGGGGCTCTCCCTTAGAGGTAGGGTGAGAAGCTCTGCCATCCGGGAGGAGTTTAAAGTAAAGCCGCTGCTCCTCCACCTTAAGAGGAGCCAGATGAGGTGGTTCGGGCATCTGCTCAGGATTCCAACCGAACTCCTCCCAAGGGAGGTGTTTGGGTCCAAGAGGAAGACCCAGGACACATTGGGAAGACTATGTCTCCCGGCTGGCCTGGGAACGCCTCGGGATCCCCCGGGAGGATCTAGACGAACTGGCTGGGGAGATGGAAGGCTGGGCTTCTTTGCTTAGGCTGCTGCACACGCGACCGGACCTCGGATAAGCGGAATAAAATGGATGGATAGCTTTTTTCATCGATTAAGAATCATTAAAAATAAAAAGCGCGATTCATTTGAAAATCGATTTTTTTGTTGACACTCTTAATGTTACCCGACACTCCACTATCAATAAAACCAAATACAATAGCCCCATCCAAAAAGATTGATAATTTCTTCTTACAGAAAATGCTGCATCGTCTTCAAGGCGTCCGTTCACTTGCCAAGGTAAATACACTTTTTCTTTTTAAAACTTGCCACTTTTGTAAATCTTCACACGTAATTCCCCCTGCGCTGTGGTTCAGCACATGAGCGGTGTGGCCGACATGTACTTAGCGTGTGACGGGCAAGAGCTCGCAGCGCGGTCGCTGGTCGCCATGACCTGTGAGTACCATCAAACAGATAAATACACCAGAACAAATACGTCCCCTGTTATCATGCCTTTGCAGATTTGCCCTGCAGACACGTTCCAGAAGCTGTCAGCCGCTGAAGACCAAAGGGTCTGGGTCATCGAGAGCGGCGCGCACACGGTAGGAGGCGTGGTGTTCAAACTCTTTGATGTATTTTATTTTCCAAAACGGTCGCATCTTAACGGTGTTCGAAAAAGTCAGAAGAAAAGCAGAACAAGTGAACTCATTTGACCTTTGAGTAAATCTGACAACAGCCCAACCCTTTACGGGCTCTAAATTGACTTTTGTAGCATTGAATTCAAATAAACCATGTAAAAGGTGGCTAACAATACAGCTCATAGGACTATTCTATTCCGCCCGTAAAGCCCTCTGAAAAAAACATCCAAAAACCACAAACAGTTCTTTTATTTTCATCTTATGATGTAATTATTAACCAAGTATTAGCAATATTGTTAGAATAAACATTAATGCAGAAAATTAATTTCTAGCGGTGCCGTGATCACATAGAGCTAACTAGCTTGTGGCATACTTGCCAACCTTGAGACCTCCGAATTCGGGAAATGTTGAAATTTAATATATATTCTACACATTTTTACAACATTGAAAAACATTATTAAAATGGAGGCTTCTCAGATGGTGAGATAACTCCTCGAAATTAGATTAGATTTTGATGTATTGGTCCCCGTTGGGGAAATTCATTTTCACTGCCGTATATTTAAACAATAGACATTAAACATCACGAACAAAAATAACAAAAAGACATCATACATGACCAACACATTTACAGGCTTGTCAGACAGGCCTGCTGTTTAGGGGGGCTATAGCTGCAGGGATAAGGCTTTTCCCAAGGGGGGCCCTCCGGAATTTGATGGTTCTGTTCCTGTGCCATGATTGTAGTGGGATGATGTATTAGTGTAGTAGTGGGTGAGTCATATCCTAGACTATCGTGTTTGCCAGTCGAATGATGGACCTGTGGTTTGAATCTGAAATGTTGGGTGTGGGTAGGCCGATGATTTTAGCTGCTATGTTTGTAATGCGTAGGAGTTTGGTCTGGTGGGTTACAGAAAGCATAGTGAAAAATTAAAAATGTGTCAAAATGACTGGCTTAGAATAACCAAAGGTATAGATGTGTGTGTCCAAGTTAAAAGAAACGGTAGGCTGTCTTCTTCTTCTAATGAAAATATTACAATCTTTGCAAGCTTGGGTAACGTTTGCTGTGGTCTGGAACAACATGGCACATAAACAACTATCAGAAATGCAGCCAATATTAAATAAAGATAATGTGTCATGAGACATGTAAATATAAATTGTATACAGAGGTCTTAAGTAAAGGGAATTAAATGAGCTCAAATATACCTACAAACGAGGCATGATGATGTACATAGTTAGCCTAAATAGCATATTAGCATCGATTAGCTTGGCATAAAACACGTCTTTCTGTGGCAGCGTCGGAGAAAGTTATACACGTAAACAAACCGTTGCGTCAGTCCACATAACTACGGTGAGTTCAAGGATTGTCGAAATTAGTAGGACAAAACAGTGCTCGAAAAGTACTCGCATTAGTGAAGCATAAATACAAAAATATTATTCTGTGGGCTTTCTAACAATTAGTAAGGTTTGTATCAAGTTTGTCCTCCTACAAAAACCTTTTTTCCTCCATCTTTTTCTATTTTCACACATTTTCGAGAAAAGTTCTAAAGAGGATAGAAATTCCAACAATCACTTTATTGAGCAAGACTGTTTGTTGGCCGTAACAAGAACAAAAACATTAGTAAAAACTTTTATCAAGAAAAACTGGTCATTGCCTGCCGTACAAACCAGGCCAAAACAGACTCTTTGTCATCTGTCATACCAACAGCATCTGCTCGCTCTTTCTCACTTGCGAACGACACACACACTCATGGCACTTCGCCACTGATGCGTTTATGGCCACACAAAGTCAAACAACTCCAACACCAGACATAATGTGTAAATTCCAAGTTGTTACTGTATGATGCCCCAAATAAATGTGTGCTTATTGTACTTGTATTGATTAAGAATGTTAATTTTCAGATAATCATGAAATATTGTTTCTAAATGACAGAAATGCTCATAAAAAGGCATGTTTTACAGATAGCAAGTTACAAGAGTGTACACTTTTCCCATGAATGTTTTAGGTGGAATTAAATGTGATCTTTGAAAGGATTTCAAATTATTTCCAAAGTAAAACCTCAATCCAGACATACGATATTAGTACGGAGATCATGGAAAAACAATATTTTTTTTTTTGTTATTTTAATTAAAAGTGGGCCAAATCACCTATAATAGAAAATAATCTGATGGAAATGACTACCATCATTTTTTCTAATGCAGGGGTGTCCAGACTACAGCCCGTAGGCCAAGAGCGGCCCACCGACGTCTTCAATTTGGCCCGCAAAACATCATATGTTTGATAAGGAATCTTACCCACAGGAAGATTGCATTTATTTTAATAGTCTCACCGTTTCAATGCTGCTATTATGTCACTGTCTAGTGGACTACGTGGGTGATTCAGGTCAATGACCTTTAATTATGCTCTGAGGCGTTTACTTGTATAATGCAATGCAAACAACCTTACCTAATCATGGGGCAAAAAAAAATAAAAAATCCAACCAACATAAAAGGTCAACAGACATTGTTAAACTTAACACAACCTGCTCACTGAACTTTGAGAACATTATAACAAACGTCCATCCACCATAAAAAGTTCAAAATTACACCCATTTGAATCCGTTACAAAGCATGATGGGGAAAATGAAAAAATACTCCACACTTATCGATGTTTGGCACATTTTAGCTGCTTGATAACAACAAAACATTAAGAAGGTTGTCACAGAAGTAAACAAGGTAGAATTCAATCTTTCACATATATAGCTATATATGTACACATATATATGTATAGGCTATATATATATATATATATATATATATATATATATATATATATATATATATATATATATATACACACACACACACTCACTGATATCACATGCACAAAGATAAGACCTTATGGAGTAAAGTTCTGTGGTCAGATGAAACAAAAATTGATCTGTTTGGCCACAATACCCAGCAATATGTTCAGAGGAGAAAAGGTGAGGCATTTAATCCCAGGAACACCATGTCTACCGTCAAGCATGGTGGTGGTGGTATGATGCTTTGGGCATGTTTTGCTGCCAATAAAAATTGGTGCTTTACAGAGAGTAAATGGGACAATGAAAAAGGAGGATTACCTCCAAATTCTTCAGGACAACCTAAAATCATCAGCCCGGAGGTTGGGTCTTGGGCGCAGTTGTGTATTCCAACAGGACAATGACTCCGAACACACGTCAAACGTGGTAAAGGAATGGCTGAATCAGGCTAGAATTAAGGTTTTAGAATGGCCTTCACAAAGTCCTGACTTAAACGTGTGGACAATGCTAAGGAAACAAGTCCATGTCAGAAAACCAACAAATTGAGCTGAACTGCACCAATTTTGTCAAGAAGAGTGGTCAAAAATTCAACCAGAAGCTTGTGAATGGCTACCAAAAGCGCCTTATTGCAGTGAAACTTACCAAGGGACATGTAACCAAATATTGACATTGCCGTATGTATACTTTTGACCCAGCAGATTTGGTCACATTTTCAGTAGACCCATAATAAATTCATAAAAGAACCAAACTTCATGAATGTTTTTGTGACAAGTATGTGCTCCATTTACTTTATCACAAAAAACAATAGTTGTAGAAAGAATTGGAAACTCAAGACAGCCATGACATCATGTCTTTCACAAGTGTATGTAAACTTTTGGCCAAAAGTTTGGACATACCTTCTCCTCATTCAATGTGTTTTCTTTATTTTCATGACTGATTACATTTTAGATTGTCACTGAAGGCATTAAAACTACGAATGAACACATGTGGAGTTATGCACTTAACAGAAAAAGGTGAAATTAATGAAAACATGTTTTATATTCTAGTTTCTTCAAAATAGCCACCCTTCTTTCTGATTACTTTTTCGCACACTCTTGGCGTTTTCTCGATGAGCTTTAAGTTAAAGTTACACACACACTAGGTGTGGTGAAATTGGTCCTCTGCATTTGACCTATCCCCTTGTTCACCACCTGGGAGGTGAGGGGATCAGTGGGCAGCAATGGTTCCGCGCCCGGGAATATTTTTTGGTGATTTAACCCCCAATTCCAACCCTTAATGTTGAGTGCCAAGCAGAGAGGTAATGGGTCCCATTTTTATAGTCATTGGTATGATCGGACACTCTAACCACCAGACCACTGAGTAGGCTTCAATGGTTTTCACTTCACAGTGTTTGAAGCTCATCAAGAGAATGCCGCGAGTGTGCAAAGCAATAATCAGAGCAAAGGGTGGCTATTTTGAAGAAACTACAATATAAAACATGTTTTCAGTTATTTCACCTTTTTTTGTTAAGTACATAACTCCACATAATCTACAATGTAAATAGTCATGAAAATAAAGAAAACGCATTGAATGAGTTATTTTACATGCAGTCAAACTTCGGCCCTCGACCAAAATTTTTTAGCCCATTGCGGCTCCCAAATCAAAAAGTTTGGACACCGCTTTTTGAATGTAAAATGTGTGGTTTAGCTCAATAAAAGTTCAGAAACACCATTTTAGTGACTAGTCTGTGTGTGTAGACGCTGGTGAAGCTGCTGTCCACAACCGATAGCAGCGTGCTGCTGGGAGCCCTCATCGCACTCACCAGCTTGGCTGAGAGGTACACACCCTACAAATATCCCATCCCCCGTATGAATTATTGTGTTGCCAAAGTTTGCGGCGTATGTTCCCCCAGCGCGCAGTGCAGGGACGAGATCGGGGAGCTGCAGATTGCCGAGAACCTTCTTGTTATCCTGCAGGAATACGACCTCCTGTCCAAGAGGTTGGTTTAATAGCCTAGGGATGCACTGGCCCTGCTTGATAACATCTTAAAGGGGTCGTATTATGATTTTTTTTTCTAAATTTAAAGCACTTCCTTGTGGTCTATATAACATGTAACAGTGTTTCTTTGGTTCAAATATTGCATAGATTGATTTACAGACCGTTTCTTCAGGATGCAGCGTTTTATGGGCAGCCTGTTGCGATCTGTGACTCAGATCTTCACATGTTTATTTTTCCATCTTTGTTTCATTCTCTTCTGACCCACTTACTTCCTGTTTAGTCCGTTACCATGGTTATACATTGATTTCACCTGCTCCTCGTTTTCTACACACCTGGTTCTCCTTGATTTCTCCCTATATAAGCTTTCCTCTTTTCTTTGTTCAGTCTCGGATCCTAATTTGCCCACGCGCAACAGTGACGACTCTCGACCTGCATCTTTGTATGTATATTCTCGCTAGCTTTTACGCTAAGCCATTTGTTGATTCCAGCTCACATGCTGAGGAATTGTTTTTCTGTTTTTGGTTTGCCTTCTCTTTACAGCAGTGTTTTTTGTTCCTAGCCTTTTATTATTTAATAAATCCATTTATAACTTACCTTGTTGTGTTCATCGCTTCGACGCATCCACGGAAGAACCAATCCGGCATTACAATGCCACACAAGCGTCACAGTAGGATCCGAGCATCAAAATGTTTTTCCGCGTCGAAACCACGGGAGGAACCCTTCGACTTGGGTTTGTGGTTGGAGCTCGTGGCTTGGGAGCAGGAAAGACTTGACTGTGGGCCTGAAGTCCCCTCCGAAGCCGTTCGCGCTGCCCCGAAGAGGCGGGGGGTCCAGTGGAGAGGCCCCCCGCACGGCAGTAATGTTCCAGCACCACTTATTCCTCCCCATGGACACAGCAAGTTTCACCCCGTCCAGGATTCACCCGTCATTACCGGTAATCCTGCTTGTTTTTTTTCAAATCATTCCTTAAGCTGCCATGACACTTTTTCTGACACAAGCGATGACGTCAATTGGGGAACGCCCACCGGTGACGCAACACCGGCCTCTGTTGATGACATTTTTTCAGAAGATTTTTATATTGTGGACAGTAATTCTCATTCCCAACCTTTTTTGAATATCAATAACATTCATGACAAGATACAGAATTATCAGGATATTTTTTCTTATTATTCTAGTCAACCTCAGTCACCTAGTTTTTCTCCTACACCTCCTTTAAAACCTCATTCTCCGGCCAAGTCCAAGGTGTTTCCTCCCTTTTCTAAAGGAAATTCTGGACAAATTAAAGGGGAGGAGTCGGCCCGCCTCCAAGCCTCCCACCACCCTCCCTTAAGGTCAGTCCCTGACCATAGGGAACGGGTCTGGGATCCCCGTCTGGAGGAAGGGGCTATGACCTATAGCTGTGCTACGGAGGTAGCACAGATACTACCCTCTAAACCACAGCCACCATGTAGACCTCCTCCACCTGTTTTTCCCCCGGCCAAATCTCAACGGCCTTGTAGACCTCCTCCACCTGTTTTTCCCCTGGCCAAGTCTCAACGGCCTTGTAGACCTCCTCCACCTGTTTTTCCCCCGGCCAAGTCTCAACGGCCTTGTAGACCTCCTCCACCTGTTTTTCCCCCGGCCAAGTCTCAACGGCCTTGTAGACCTCCTCCACCTGTGTTTCCCCCGGTCAAATCACAACGACCAAGTAGACCTCCTCCACCGGTGTTCAGACTCGCGAGGTCATTACCTCAAGCACATCCTCCACCACCGGTGTTCTGCATTTCTCCCAGTTTGGTTCTCACACCAGCACTTAACTGTAGTCTGGTTCTCGCACCAGAAACTGATGTTTCTAGCCTGGTTCTCAAGCCAGCACTAGACTCCCACCTGGTTCTCACACCAGCCTCCGACCCAGAACTGGTTCTCATACCAGTTACAGACTTTAGCCTGGAGCCCACTCCAGTACCAGCTCCAGAGCTGGAGCCTACTCCAGTACCAGCTCCACGCCGCCAAGCGCCGGTACCAGCTCCGCGCCGCCAAGCACCGCCGACGACGGGGCTGGAGCCCACACCAGCGTCGACGACGGGGCTGGAGCCCACACCAGCGTCAACGACGGGGCTGGAACCTTCACCTGTGTCGACAGGGCTGGAGCCCACTCCAGTGCCAGCTCCTCGACAAGCGCCGGTACCAGCTCCACGCCGCCAAGCGCCGGTACCAGCTCCACGCCGCCAAGCACTGCCGACGACTAATACGCCTGCCTCTACGACGTCGCCGTTTGCTTCTACGCCGACGACTCCTGCGGCTCCCAGGCCGCCTCCGACGACTCCTGCGGCTCCCAGGCCGCCTCCGACGACTCCTGCGGCTCCCAGGCCGCCTCCGACGACTCCTGCGGCTCCCAGGCCGCCTCCGACGCCTTCTTCGGCTGCAGCACCCGCATCATCCTCGCCAGCTGCACTCGGGCCTGCTTTGGCTGCAGTCCCCGCACCCTCGTCTGCTGCTTCCAAGCCTGCTGGGATTTCGGTGCTGAGGCGTCGTCCACCACGTCGATCACGGGCGTGGCCTCTGCGAGGTCATCCTCCTCGCCAGACACTCCCTCCTCCATGTCGGCCACGGATGTGGCCGTGCCCGGGTCGTCCGCCTCGCCGGGCACCTCATCCTGCGATGCGGCCACTAATGTGGCCTTTTCGAGGTCGCCCGCCAAAACTTGTTCGGCAGCGGCGTTCCATCCGCCGCCGCCACTTGACTTGTCCTCGGTGGATTCGGGGACACACGACTTGGCGACCCTCCACCGTGGCCTCCCTCCGCCCTCCCTTCGTTTGTGGACTCTGTTTTTGGGGAGGGGGTTCAAGTTGTTTCTTATTTGTTTTTGTTTTCTTTGAGACATCTGGAATCTGTCTTTTTGGGGGGGGGAATACTGTTGCGATCTGTGACTCAGATCTTCACATGTTTATTTTTCCATCTTTGTTTCATTCTCTTCTGACCCACTTACTTCCTGTTTAGTCCGTTACCATGGTTATACATTGATTTCACCTGCTCCTCGTTTTCTACACACCTGGTTCTCCTTGATTTCTCCCTATATAAGCTTTCCTCTTTTCTTTGTTCAGTCTCGGATCCTAATTTGCCCACGCGCAACAGTGACGACTCTCGACCTGCATCTTTGTATGTATATTCTCGCTAGCTTTTACGCTAAGCCATTTGTTGATTCCAGCTCACATGCTGAGGAATTGTTTTTCTGTTTTTGGTTTGCCTTCTCTTTACAGCAGTGTTTTTTGTTCCTAGCCTTTTATTATTTAATAAATCCATTTATAACTTACCTTGTTGTGTTCATCGCTTCGACGCATCCACGGAAGAACCAATCCGGCATTACAATGCCACACAAGCGTCACACAGCCTTATTTACATGCCTCCACTTTGTTTTAAGCGCTCCTATAGCGAGTCTTCTGACAAATATACAAACCCCGTTTCAAAATGAGTTGGGAAATTGTGTTAGATGTAAATGTAAAAGGAATACAATGATTTGCAAATCATTTTCAACCCATATTCAGTTGAATATGCTACAAAGACAACATATTTGATGCTCAAACTGATAAACATTTCTTCTTTGCCAGCAACACGTGGCAAAGAAGTTGGGAAAGGTGGCAATAAATACTGATAAAGTTGAGGAATGCTCATCAAACACTTATATGGAACATCCCACAGGTGTGCAGGCTAATTGAGAACAGTTGGGTGCCATGATTGGGTATAAAAGCAGCTTCCATGAAATGCTAAGTCATTCACAAACAAGGCTGCAGCGAAGGTCATCACTTTGTAAGCAAATTGTTGAACAGTTTTAGAACAACATTTCTCAACGAGCTATTGAAAGGAATTTAGGTATTTTACCATCTATGGTCAGTAAAATCATCAAAAGGTTCAGAGAATCTGGAGAAATCACTGCACATAAGCGATGATATTACAGACCTTTAATCCCTCAGGCGGTACTGCATCAAAAACCGACATCAGTGTGTAAAGGATATCACCACATGGGCTCAGGAACACTTCATAAAACCACTGTCAGTAACTACAGTTGGTCGCTACATCTGTAAGTGCAAGTTAAAACTCTACTATGCAAAGCCAAACCCAATTACCAACAACACCCTGAAACGCCGCCAGCTTCTCTGGGCCCGAGCTCATCTAAGATGGACTGATGCAAAGTGGAAAAGTATTCTGTGGTCTGACGAGTCCACATTTCAAATTATATTTGGAAACAGAGGACGTGGTGTCCTCCAGAACAAAGAGGAAAATAACCATTCGGATTGTTATAGGTGCAAAGTTCAAAAGCCAGCATCTGTGATGGTACGGGGGTGTAATAATGCCCAAGGCATGGGTAACTTACACATCTGTGAAGGCACCATTAATGCTGAAAGGTCCATACAGGTTTTGGAGCAACATATGTTGTCATCCAAGCAACGTTATCATGGACGCCCCTGCTTATTTCAGCAAGACAATGCCAAGCCACGTGTTACAACAGCGTGGCTTCGTAGTAAAAGCGTGCGGGGACTTTCCTGGCACGTCTGCAGTCCAAACCTGTCCCCCATCGAAAATGTGTGGAGCATTATGAAGCGTAAAATACGACAGCAGAGATGCCGGACTGTTGAACGACTGAAGCTCTACATAAAACAAGAATGGGAAAGAATTCCACTTTCAAAGCTTCAACAATTAGTTTCCTCAGTTCCCAAACGTTTATTGAGTGTTGTTAAAAGATAAAGTGATGTAACACAGTGGTGAACATGCCCTTTCCCAACTACTTTGACACGTGTTGCTGCCATGAAATTCTAAGTTAATTATTATTTGCAAAAAAAAAAATAAAGTTTATGAGTTTGAACATCAAATATCTTGTCTTTGTAGTGCATTCAATTAGATATGGGTTGAGAAGGATTTGCAAATCATTGTATTCCGTTTATATTTACATCCATCACAATTTCCCAACTCATATGGAAACAGGGTTTGTAAGTTTGACCTGCACTCTACTTTGTAATTAGAAATGGCAACAGCAGAGGATGCATGTGCATGTAAGAGCCAGTCTGCCCCACAACAAGAGAATATAGAAAAAGAAGGAACTTAATGACTACAAAGCATTTAAAATAAATCTCTACCAATGTCCGCTGACATCACCAATGGCAAAAACGTCAACAATTGGGAAAATTCCAAACCGCTTATTTCCTGAAAGTACGAAGGAATGCGAGATTCTCTTATAAATACCAAACCAGTGAAGTTGGCACAGAATCGGAAATACTTTAATAATCCCCGAGGGGAAATAAAGATTTTCAGCACAATCCCATTCAAGAGCAGACAAACATTACAGGGAGACAGAACAGGTGAGAAAAAGAAAAACAAAAAATTCCGTCTAAGCCCGGGCCCTGGAGAGGGGGTCCAGACTGAGGCTAAGGAGAAAAAAAAACTCAGAGCCATAGCACACAAACGTGTGTGTAAGAGGGAAACATCAAAGAACACAAAAGACGTTAAAAACATTAAAAGCACGTTGTGTAAATCATAAATAAAAACAAAATACAATGATTTGCAAATCATTTTCAACTTATATACAATTAAATAGACTGCAAAGACAAGAAATTTAACTTTCGAACTGGAAAACTTTGTTATTTTTTGCAAATATTAGCTTATTTGGAATTTGATGCCTGCCACATGTTTAAAAAAAGCTGGCACTAGGGGCAAAAAAGAGTCACCACTTTGTGAACAAGTGCGTGAGCAAATTGTTTAGGAACAACATTTCTCAACGAGCTATTGCAAGGAATTTAGGGATTTCACCATCTACAGTCCGTTATATCATCAAAAGGTTCAGAGAATCTGGAGAAATCACTGCACGTAAGCAGCAAGGGTGGAAACCAACATTGAATGCCCATGACTTTCGATGCCTCGGACGGTACTGCTTCAAAAACCGAAATCAGTGTGTAAAGGATATCACCACATGAGCTCAGGAACACCTCAGAAAACCACTGTCAGTAACTACAGTTCATCGCTACATCTGTAAGTGCAAGTTAACTCTACTATGCGAAGCGAAAGCCATTTATCAACTACACCCAGAAACGCCGCCGGCTTTGCTGGGCCCGAGCTTATCTAAGATGGACTGATGCAAAATGTAAAAGTGTTCTGTGTTCAGACGAGTCCACATTTCAAATAGTTTTTGGAAACTGTGGATGTCGTGTCCTCCGAAACCAAGAGGAAAAACAACCATCCGGATTGTTACAGGCGCAAAGTTCAAAAGCCAGCATCTGTGATGGTATGGGGTGTATTAGTGCCCAAGGCATAGGTAACTTACAAATATGTGAAGGCACCATTAATGCTGAAAGGTACTTACAGTTTTTGGAGTAACATATGATGCCATCCAAGCAACATTATCATGGACGCCCCTGCTTATTTCAGCAAGACAATGCCAAGCCGCATGTTACAACAGCGTGGCTTCATAGTAAAAGAGTGCGGGTACTAGACTGGCCTGCCTGTAGTCCAGACTTGTCTCCCATTGAAAATATGTAGCGCATTATGAAGCCTAAAATACCACAACGGAGACCCCGGACTGTTGAACAACTTAAGCTGTACATCAAGCAAGAATGGGAAAGAATTCCACCTGAATAGCTTAAAAAATCGGTCTCCTCAGTTCTCAAACATTTACTAAATGTGTTGTTAAAAGGAAAGGCAGTGGTACAAAGTTTTTTGCAATGTGTTGCTGCCATTAAATTCTAAGGTAATGATTATTTGCAAAAAAAAAATTAAGTTTCTAAGTTCGAACATTAAATATCTTGTCTTTGCAGTCCATTCAATTGATTACAAGTTGAAAATGATTTGCAAATCATTCCTTTTTTATTTACGTGCCAACTTCACTGGTTGTGTTTTTTTTTTTTTGTATCTCCGCTATTGTTTAATTTAATGGTCCAATTTACAGGATTTATCCAGATTCCAAATACAAAAGAGCAGGTACCAAAAGGTAAGAAAAGTTGTTTTTGCATAATAAGGCTGCTTTTAACGTCTGTGCTTTGTCTCGTCTCTGCTGCAACCCGTTGATCTCCTCTGCAGGAGTTTGTTCCGTGACAGAGATAACAATGTTGTTTTTTTGAATGTGTTGTTGTGGCTTGCAGGATGGCTGCAGAGCTGCTGAGGCGTCTCTCGCCAGTGCAGTGTGTCAGAGATCAGCTGAGGGAGCTGGAGGGCTTGCCGGTGTTGCTCAGCCTGCTGCACACCCCGCACGTTAAGCTGCTGTGGAGCGTCGCCTGGACCCTGGTACAGTTGTGCCAGGACCCCGACGCCAGGGCCGACATACGGAGCTTAGGGGGTGTGCAGCCGCTGCTCCGGCTGCTTAACAGGTGAAGGTGGATTATGTTAGTTTTGAAACGCTGCCAAATTCATATATACTTTCACACTTACAGTCAAAGACACTCGGCCTGTGACCGCTCGTCAGTGGAGAGGCTGTCGAGCGCCCAAGCCGCTGATCGTGTCCACAAAGGACTTCATAGAGAGGAGGTCTGCCCCCAGGTTGAAGCCGACGACACAGCGGCCCTGCAGTCAGGTCAGACAATACACAACAACACGTAGACAATAGTACGTGTTCTTGCAGGCGAGAGGTCACGCTGCAGTAATCCAAAATGTTGATTTGTTGTTTGTGCTCGCCAAGGAAAGACGACACAATCTCCCCCCCCCCCACCACTGGAGCCTTATCAGTTGCAGAGAATGTAAACAAGTTCTTTCCTGACAATCAGGCCCAGTAACGTGACTGCTTGCAGCTATCACTTTGGAAAAGGCTTGCTTTTTTAATGATACAATTAAGTAGAGATGACCGATAATGTCTTTTTTGTCGATATCCGATATTCTTCAACTCTTAATTACCGATACCGATATGTACAGTCGTGGAATTAACACATTATTTTGCCTAATTTTGTTGTGAGGCCCCCGTTGGGTGCATTAAACAATGTAACAAGGTTTTCCAAAATAAATTAACTCAAGTTATGGGAAAAAAAACTGCCAACATGGCACTGCCATATTTATTATTGAAGTCACAAAGTGCATTTTTTTTTTTAACATGCCTCAAAACAGCAGCTTGGAATTTGGGATATGCTCTCTCTGAGAGAGCATGAGGAGGTTGAGGTGGGTGGGGTTAGGGAGGGGCGTATATTGTAGCCTCCCGGAAGAGTTAGTGCTGCAAGGGCTTCTGGCTATTTGTTCTGTTGTGTTTATGTTGTGTTACGGTGCGGATGTTCTCCTGAAATGTGTTTGTCATTCTTGTTTGGTGTGGGTTCACAGTTGAGCGCATATTTGTAACAGTGTTAAAGTTATTTATACAGCCACCCTCAGTGTGACCTGTATGGCTGTTGACTAAGTATGCCTTGTATTCACTTACTTATGTGAAACGCCAATATTATGTGACTGGGCCGGCACGTAAAGGTAGTGCCTTTAAGGTTTATTGGCGCTCTGTACTCCTCCCTACATCCGTGTACACAGCGGCGTTTTAAAAAGTCATACATTTTCCTTTTTGAAACCGATACTGATAATTTTAAAACTGATACCGATCATTTCCGATGTTACATTTTAAAGCATTTATCGGCCGATAATATCGGCTGTCCGATATTATCGGACATTTCTAGTCAGAACCGAATTCAACAAGTTCTCACCATTGTTTCAATGTCTTGTACCTGCTGCGTGATATCAATATTGAATCAGCACACCCCTAGTTTTGTACCCTGCAGACGCTTTAAGGATCTTTCTGTGTAGAGTTTGCATGTTCTCCCTGTGACTGCATGGGTTCCCTCCGGGTACTCCGGCTTCTTCCCACCGCCAAAAACATGCACCTGGGGATAGGTTGATTGGCAACACTAAATGGGCCCTAGTGTGTGAATGTTGTCTGTATTTTTGTGTTGGCCTTGTGATGAGGTGGCAACTTGTCCAGGGTGTACCCCGCCTTCCGGCCAAATGCAGCTGAGATAGGTTCCAGCAACCCTGAACGGGACAAGCGGTAGAAAACGGATGGATGGATGGATGAATTATTGACCTATTTATTTAAGGCCCCATCTGACATCACATGAACAAAGATCAGACCTTCTGGTAGAAAGTTCTGTGGTCAGATTAAACAAAAAATTTGTTGTTTGGCCACAATACCCAGCAATATGTTTGGAGGAGAAAAGGTGAGGGCTTTAATCCCAGGAACACCATGTCTTCCGTCAAGCATGGTGGCGGTACTATTATGCACTGGGCCTGTTTTGCTGCCAATGGAACTGGTGCTTTACAGAGAGTAAATGGGACAATGACACAGGAGGATTACCTCAAAATTCTTCAAGACAACCTAAAATCATCTGCCCGGAGGTTGGGTCTTGGGCGCAGTTGGGTGTTCAAACAGGACAATGACCCCAGAAACACGTCAAAAGTGGTAAAGGAATGGCTAAATCAGGCTAGAATGAAGGTTTTAGAATGGCCTTCCCAAAGAAGTTGTCACGACAGGGTTTTCGCGGCTTACTGTAGGGTTGTTCCTCCCAGATGCAGACGGATTTCAGTGTGAGGAAGGGGATGATTTATTTATCATAAATCATAGCAAAACAGAAAACAAGCAAAAAGGATGTGTGCCGATCGCACGCGGAAGCTAAGGCAAAACCTTAGCACAAGAAACATAGAAGCAGGAACCAGGAATATCCAAACGTAACAGTTGCATGAAGCAAACAATGAAGCCGGACTGAGCGTGGCAAGAAAGGTGAATAAATAGCTCTCTGATTAGTGGTCGATCACTAACCAGAGGCAGGTGAACCCAATTAATCCCTATAGAAACCAAAACAAACCCAGAGGTGCACAAAACAGGAACTAAGGGAGTCCAAAAATAACAGAAAATAACGTATTTCCTTGAATTGCCGCAGGGCATATAGTATGCGCCTGCCTTGAATTACTGCCGGGTCAAACTCGCGTCCAAAAATAATTAGCGCATGCTTAGTATTTCCGCCTGGTCAAACTCGTGACGTCACGAGTGACACTTCCCCTGTCATCATTTTCAAAATGGAGGAGGCTGATTTCAATACTGGTAATTTGAAATCGCATAAAGGGAAGAAGAGCTATTCAGTAGGATTTAAGGTCCAAGCTTACATCACACTAAACATTTTACTGCATGCCTTTGGTAAGTGCCGGAGTGAGAAGATGTTTTAAAATAATTAGCGCATGCTTACTTTTACCGCATGCCTTTGGTAAGCGCAGGAGTGAGAAGAGGTTTTAAATTAATTAGCGCCCCGGCGGCAATTCAAGGAAATACGGTAACTAAACAAAAAGATCATGGCAGAAATACAGTATCAGGGAGAGGGGATCGGCATTTATGATCAGCATTAAAAAGCATTAATTGGCAATGCCAATCACATAATTTTTCATGAAAACCGGCCGATACTAATGAAAAAACGATCGACTGTCATATCCCTAAAAGGACTTTGAAATGAGCGCTAAATGGCAGACTTTTTTTCAATGAACATTTGAGGAAGCTGCTGATGGTGTGTTTGACAGAGAAACAGTTGCAGAAGTTCACTCTCCAAGGTAAACGCTGTATTAACATAACTTTATTTGATAAAACTACTGTAACTGTTTACAGTACATTCGTATTTCTCTGTAGCGGGTTCCCAAACTCTGAAACGATCTCCTCTCCATGTGAGACAGGCCCCTTCTTTGGCTATTTTTAAGACCCTTCTTAAAACACATTTTTCTTCACTGGCTTTTAACCCAGCATGTAACTTTAAACTGTTTTGAACTTTTTAAGTGCTTTTTATCGAACAAATTGTTCTCAAGCTAATTTGTATTTGCTTTTTCAATGTGTATTTTACCATCCATCTTCTTCCGCTTATCAGAGGTCGGGTCATGGGGGCAGCAGCCTAAGCAGGGAAGCCCAGGCTTTCCTATCCCCAGCCACTTCGTCCAGCTTCCCGGAGGATCCCGAGGCTTTCCCAGGCCAGCTGGGAGACATAGTCTTCCCAACGTGTCCTTGGTCTTCCCTGTGGCCTCCTACCGGTTGGACATGCCCTTAACACCTCCCTAGGGCGGCGTCTGGGTGACATCCTGACCAGATGCCTGAACCACCTCATCTGGCTCCTCTCGATGTGGAGGAGCAGCGCCTTTACTTTGAGCTCCCCCAAAATGGCAGAGCTTCTCACCCTATCTCTAAGGGAAAACCCCCCCACCCGGCATAGGAAACTCATTTCGGCTGCTTGTATCCGTGATCTTGTCCTTTCGGTCATAACCCAAAGCTCATGACCGTATGTGAGGATGGGAACGTAGATCGACCGGTAAATTGAGAGTTTTGCCTTCCGGCTCAGCTCCTTCGTCACCACAACGGATTGATACAGTGTCCACATTACTGAATACGCCGCACCAATCCACCTGTCGATCTCACGATCCACTCTTCCCTCACTCGTGAACAAGACTCCAAGGTACTTGAACTCCTCCACTTAGGCCAGGGTCCCGGGGGTGGCACTCGACCCTTTTCCGGGCGAGAACCATGGACTCGGACTTGGAGGTGCTGATTCGGCTTTGAACCGATCCAGTGAGAGCTGAAGATCCTGGCCAGATTAAGCCATCAGGACCACATCATTTGCAAAAAGCAAAGACCTAATCCTGCAGCCACCAAACCGGATCCCCAACACCTTGACTGCGCTTAGAAATTCTGTCCATAAATGATAAACGGGTTGTACTTGTACAGCCCTTTTCTACCTTCAAGGTACTCAAAGCGCTTTGACACTACTTCCCTTTGTTCTTCTACTGTGGTTGTTTTTAAACGGCTTTAGAAATAAAGTTGGTATGGTATGGTATCTAAAAGCATGTTACACGAGGTATCTTGGTACAAATTGATTTTCGCAACACAAGTTTTCATTCTTTTGATTTTTTTTCCTTATGCGGGCCTTAGTTGAAAAGGTTTGGACACCCTTGCTCATATTTTTGAAATGAGTGAATAAATCATATCCATGTTCATTTACTTTTCCAGGCTGCTGCACAGCTCTGACTGAGCTCTGCCTGGATGACTCGTGTGCTCATCACATTGTGCAGGTCAGCATTATTATCAAAAAGATTCTCAAACAAAAAACGCTTCAGGTCCGTTTTCAAATCTGCCTTCAGGAAAATGGAATCTTCATCCTGGCAAAACTGATTTTACCGCCAAACTCTGTTCCAAAGATGTCGTCTCTACAGGTACAAGTCTCCCTGTGTTCATTGAGACGTCTTCAAGTCCAAGTGAGTCTTGTCAATTTGGTTGGCAGTGCTACGCATTCCGGGCTTTGCGCTTTCTCTTCAGCGCGGAGAGGAACAGACATCCTTTCAAGAGGTGTTGTTCTCCTGCAGTCTTGTAAAACTGATCCTTTTTTTAATTGCATGTACTTTTTAACCCAGCTTCTCATTCCAGGCTCTTCCCGACTGACCTTTTTGAGGTTTTTATTGACGTGGGTCATTATGTGCGAGACCTCCGGGCCTACGAGAGTCTTCAAATCATAGTTTCTCAATATTCTGTGAGAACACTAGAAGAAAACGTATACATTCGTCCTCACACCTTCTCCAGGATATAAATAGTGTGCTTGGGTTTATATAACAGGAAGACGAGCTGGAGACCCTGAGAGAGAGCATCAGAGCCGTGGACCAGAACCGGCCCGCGCTCAAAGTAATCAATAGCTACGCCATACTGGACCATCTCGGCACTGGCGCCTTCGGAAGCGTCTTCAAGGTACAAAACTGGGGGTGTGCCGATTCAATATTGATATCACATAGCAGGTACAAGACATTGAAACAACATTGAGAACTTGTTGAATTATGTTCTGACTAGAGATGTCCGATAGTATCGGACTGCCGATATCATCGGCTGATAAATGCTTTAAATTGCAACATCGGAAATTATCGGTGTCGGTTTCAAAATTATCGGTATCGGTTTCAAAAAGTAAAATGTATGACTTTTTAAAACGTCGCTGTGTACAGAGACGTAGGGAGAAGTAAAGAGCGCCACTAAACCTTAAAAGGCACTGCCTTTGCGTGCCGGCCCTGTCACATAACATCTACGGCTTTTCACACACACACAAGTGAATGCAATGCATACTTGGTCAACAGCCATACAGGTCCCACTGAGGGTGGCCTTATAAACAACTAACACTGTTACAAATATGCGCCACACTTTGAACCCACACCAAACAAGAATGGCAAACACATTTCGGGAGAACATCCGCACAGTAACACAACATAAACACATCATAACAAATACCTAGAAAACCTTGCAGCACTAACTCTTCTGGGACGCTACAATATGCACCCCCCCCCCCCCACCTCAACCCCCCCCCCCCTCCTTTGTCAGGTTCAAACACTGATGACATATTAATCAGACAAGAAGCAAGCAACCATGCAGAGACAGAGTTCAATTTAGCTCACGAGGAGAAAGCATGGAGCTGCACACATTGTCACAGTCATTGCCCTACGCTCTACGGTTCAGCTCCCGCATCCCTCTATTTATTCAGGAGTTCCATAGTCAACATCACTGAGGCTGCCTCTAAAAGGAGTGGTCACATATATTATGCAAAGCAGGTCCACTATGCACAATATGTGAGGGAATGTGATGGGCCTCGTGATTTCCTTGTTTCTGCTTCGTCTGCGTGCTGTCATCTTATCTTCGTTAAGGTCCATGAAGTCCTTGGCTGTTAGCAGGCTAAAACAAAGATAACATCTGCGACTGAGGCCACACCTCAAACAAGAAGTTTTTTCGTTGCACAGATAGAAAAAATGCAGCTTGACCACAATAGCTAATAACTACAGCAACAGACTTTAAGCATACTAAAGTTGTGTGATAATTTATATACATGATTATTCTAAACCACCCCCCCAACCACACCCACCTCATGCCCTCTCAGGGAGAGCTTGTCCCAAATTCCAAGCTGTTGTTTTGAGGCATGTTAAAAAAAATGCACATTGTGACTTCAATAATAAATATGGCTGTGCCATGTTGGCATTTTTTTTCCATAACTTGAGTTGATTTATTTTGGAAAACCTTGTTATATTGTTTAATGCATCCAGCGGGGCATCACAACAAAATTAGGCATAATAATGTGTTAATTCCACGACTGTACATATCAGTATCGGTTGATATCGGTATCGGTAATTAAGAGTTGGACAATATCGGAATATCGGATATCGGCAAAAAAGCCATTATCAGACATCTCTAGTTCTGATGTTTAGTAACTCAAACCTAGCGTTGTAACAACATGCTTTTTGACAATGTTTAATCAATGTCGGGTTCTGACAGTTATTTGACCATTGAATTTTGGTCATTTTCCAAACAATATTTTACAACACAAATACACGATGAAATCACATACTTTTTGAGGAGGTTTTTATTCATTGTCGGGTTCTGACATTGATTTGACCAATGAATGTTTGGTCTTTGCCTGAAAGAGTGTCGGCTTGCATCTAAAATCTACGATATAATCTCCAATGCAAGCAGTCCTGCAAAACTGGACAGCCAGTTAGCATCAAAATGTCCTCAAATAAGCACACAGGGTTGGTCTTTTCTCCTATTTTAGCCATGTCGTTATATATCTTGGATAAAATTGTGTTTTAAATCCAACTGGTCGTGAAAGTACCTTGTTATTGTTCAATACTAACATATTCAAATAGTACAGTAAACTGCTAATACCGCCTCCAATTGAAACAAACTACAGCGCTAATTGCTAGCTATCTTACAGTTGTGATCAAAATTATTCAACCCCCACACAATTTTGGTGTTTTAGCAAGTTGGACATTTATTCCGTATTTTGTTTATAGTCCTATCAAATAAAGATGTGTCAAATAGACAAATGCAACTTAAATTGTAACACTGTATTTTACAAAATACCAAAAAAAAGGCATTTTTCTTAATATCTCATTGACAAAATTATTCAAACCCTTGAAAATCATAACTCTTAAGAACAGAATTTGAATAAGGTCTTGGAGGGCCAGGGTTTGGTGGTAGTGGGTGGTGTATATTGTAGCGTCCCGCAAGAGTTAGTGCTGCAAGGGATTCTGGGTATTTGTTCTGTTGTGTTTATGTTGTGTTACGGTGCGGATGTTTTCCCGAAATGTGTTTGTCATTCTTGTTTGGTGTGGGTTAACAGTGTGGCGCATATTTGTGACAGTGTTAAAGCTGTTTATACGGCCACCCTCAGTGTGACCTGTATGGCTTTTGACCAAGTATGCATTGCATTCACTTATGTGTGTGAAAAGCCGTAGTTATTATGTGACTCGGCCGGCATGCAAAGACAGTGCCTTTAAGGTTTATTGGCGCTCTGTACTTCTCCCTACGTCCATGTACACAGCAGCGTTTTAAAAAGTCATACATTTTACTTTTTGAAACAGATACTGATCATTTTGAAACCGATACCGATAATTTCCGATATTAAATTTTAAAGCATTTAGCGGCCTATAATATCGTCAGTCCGATATTACCGGACATCCCTATTGCATATTACTTATACATACAAAGCCTCCACGGCAAAAGCGCGTTAGAAAGTACCCAGTTACAAACGTGTCCCCATCATTCAACTTGCTCCGTTGTCACCTTATTTTAATGAATCATTGTGACCTCTAGATGTCTCCAATTCAAAAGCATGAAAGTATCGTAACTTGGTTAGCTTTTTTTATACATACATTTTCACTTGATCAGACCTTTTTGGAACATTTCACGCTACAAAATAAGAAAAGTATGTAAGATTTCTGCTGATGTCGTGTCAGATTAATATCGGTATCGGCCAATACTTAAAGGCTCCAATGAAAAAGTTGTATCCAGATACACTTTACAATACCTCTGTGACTTTGTCCGCGTGTGTCACAACACCTGTAGCTCGTTTTGCAGGTCCGGAAGCAGACCGGTCAGAATCTTCTGGCTCTAAAAGAGGTCAACCTCCGCAACCCGGCTTTCGGCAAAGACAAGAAGTCCAGAGATAGCAACGTGGAAAAGATCATCTTGGAGCTGGCCATCATTAAAGAACAGGCGAGAGATCCCCGAGCGTGACTGAAATCATGGAAAGTTCTTCCTGTCCTTCACACACTCTCTCTCCAGATGGCCCACCCAAATGTTGTCAAGTACTACAAGACCTTCCTTGAAGGTGAGGCTGTCTTCTGAGGTGGAGAATGAGTACAATCCTGAATTTGGCTATACATCAGGGGTGTCCAAAGTGTGGCCCGCAGCTCATTTTTAACTGCTTGTGGCACATTCTGCAAATACTAATAAAAACAAAAACAAAAAAAACAAAAAAAGTGCTATAAAAGAGCTAACGTACGGAGCCCTTAGAGAGACATGGGGAATTATTTTTTTTTTTAGATATGTATCTCGTGCGCTTGCAAAAGTTTCTCGTGCGCATGAGATACATGTCTGGAAAAAAAAAATTCCTCATGTCCCTTTAGAGCAGGGGTCTAAAACTCAATTTACCTGGGAGCCACTGGATGCAGAGTCTGGGTGAGGCTGGGCCACAAGAAAAGATTTCTTAAAAAAAATGTTGCATACTCTTCAGCATGTCTAGTTGTATAATGACGTTTCAAATTGTATCCCTTGTGCACCGCAACTTTTTCTGTGCAAATGCAACACGTCGGGGTGCCCCTGTGCTCAACAAAGAAATATTGCGTCTCCCACTTCTCCTGGAATTGTCTGTGTTCATCACTAACCTTTCTCTTCACTGCAGGCTTTGAAAAATACATGTTTGGGGTTGTGGAATATAGTTGTATTTAGCCGAAGCACGGAGAATAATGTTGTTTCCGCAATGTGTGTCGCTCCGTTTTTCCTCCCTACAGCAACACAGCGGTCGGCAGATAATAGACGGGAAAGTACCGGGATAGCGAGCGCACAAAAGTGACGACCCCCGGAGTGTTATCCGGCATATGTCGTGTTCATCGTCTGAGGCAATACAAATTAAACAATAATTTTTAAAAAAATAACGCTTTGAATTGGTCCAGGTTATCGGGGACTGTTCTTACTGACGGACAGGTGTCGCGGTATGACTGCAGCCGGGCCCGCAAGAAACCCCTAGTCTCCATGGCAACGTCTCTTTCTCTTTCACTCATTTGCCGCTTTTCCACTAACGCAGGAGTAGGCAACCCAGAACGTTGAAAGAGCCTTTTTGGACCCAAATAACACAACGCTGTCAAGCACCATTCATATAAACTTGTGGGCCGCACTAATATTAAACTTATATACTAAGGTGGGGGCCGCAAAATAACGTCTTGTGGGCCGCAATTGGCCCGCGGGCCGCGTGTCTGGTACCTCTGCTTTAGGGGATCCGTACATAAAAAACTAATTTATTAATATTATTTTTTAAATACATCCATGGAGGGACCTTATGTTGATCTTAAGAATTAGGGGCTGAAGATACAGGTAAATTTTTTTTTAAAAAGTATTGGTTTAGAACAGGCCTGGGCAATTATTTTACTCGGGTGGCCAGATTTATATAAAAAGTTGTGTCTGGGGGCTGCTACATCTCTTTTTAGGAACACTAATACAGAACTTCACAATAAGGATGGAAAGCTAAAAATGTTATGACAGAGCGCCTTAAAAAGCAGAATGGAATTTTACTTTTTTTTTTTTACTGAATGAGACACCCAGAATGTACATGAAAATAAAGAATGTGGAATTTCCAATATTAATAGAATAGAATAGAATAGAAAGTACTTAATATGAACGATAAATCACTGAATATTGACAACATATTTTACAATCAAATGAAACACAACCAAAATGCAACAAACAGTGAAATATGAACGCGAAGGATACAAAAAAACCCACCTACAATCTGAGATATCTCATAGTGACCAAAGTAACTGATTAGATGACCATAGTAACAATTTAGATGACCATAGTAACTAATTAGATGACCATAGTAACTAATAGATAATGCAGATTCTAAGGATTGAATGATTTAGTATAGTTGAAGACTTCCGGTCATTAGAAAACATGACTGCACATCATAACGTCAGCTACACGTTCCATCTGAAACATCTAAAACAATTATTTGGGAATTTCTGGCGGGCCAGATTGAAAAGCTCAACAGACTGCATGACGCTCCCAGGCCTTAATTTGCCCAGATCTGGTTTAGAAAGTGAAAAATATCAAAATAGCCACCACACGCTTTTGAATTTTAAGTGTGCGGCCCTCCGTGAAAAACGTTTAGACACCCCTGCTATAAATCATCAAGACCATTCATCACTTTTGACACTCACATGTCTGCTGGTGTCCGGTCAGACGACAAGCTGTACATCGTGATGGAGCTGATCGAGGGGGTTCCTCTGCTGGAGCGTTGCAACTCACTGAAGGAGAAGCAGCAGCACTTTACAGAGGAGCAGATCTGGAACATCTTCATCCAGGTGACCACTGCAAAGAAAAAGACAAGAAAAAAGGATGATTTCTGGTCCGTCAAAGAGGTACCTGGTCAAGTGCCCAGTGAGCGTTCTTCCATGTTCTACTCCAGATGTGCTTGGCGGTGAGGTACCTTCATAAGGAGAAGCGAATAGTTCATCGCAACCTGACGCCCAACAACATCCTGCTGGGCGAGAAGGACAAAGTCACCATCAGTAACGCTGCCTTGTGTTTATTCGAGCCACACACAATCGGCTTGGTGTAACCTGGTGTCTTTCCTGTCGCTGCAGCCGACTTTGGCCTGGCCAAACAGAAGCGAGAGAGCTGCAAGCTAACCTCGGTGGTCGGCACCATCTTGTACTCATGGTGAGGAAAAAACTGAGCATAGGCTGCTTTTGCAGGGGCGGTTCTCTGATTTCTTAAATCTGGGGTGTCCCAACTTTTTCAAACTCTGAAAACTATAAAAATTGTGTACCATTAGTGGTTGTGTTGTAGGTGATATGCTAAGACTGCATGTGCAGTTGATAGCACGTACAAACGTGTTCTAGTGGCCTAGTGGTTAGAGTGTCCGCCCTGAGATCGGTAGGTCTCGACTTCAAACCCTGGCCGAGTCATACCAAAGACTATAAAAATGAGACCCATTACCTCCCTGCTTGGCACTCAGCATCAAGGGTTGGAATTGGGGGTTAAATCACCAAAAATTATTTACCGGGGGTTGCTGCTCACTGCTCCTCTCACCTCCCAGGGGGTGATCAAGGGTGATGGGTCAAATGCAGACAAAAATGTCACCACACCTAGTGTGTGTGTGACAATCATTGGTACTTTTACATTAACTTTTATGTAGGGGGTCACAATGGAGAAACTAATTTCCCTTCTGCTGTTTTGTTTAAGTGTCCAGAAAATACCAAACCGTATTTTACGGGCTATAAGGCACACTTAAAATAATTTTTTTTCCCCTCAAAACTCGACAGTGCGCCGTAGATGGCAGTCAAACATAATATGTTCCATTGAAAATATAGAACATTGCACACGGCGCTCAAAGCTATGAAGCCGCATCGCTTGATGGATTGTTGGCGCATTAAACAAACGTTTATTATTGTGGAGTGTGTATGAGGTAAAACGTATTATCTGGAGTTTTGTTTCGCAACGATATGCAAAAGCAACTTTTCTTACTTTCTGGTATCTGTTGATCTGTATTTGGGATCTGCATAAATCCTGAAAATTTGCGCGCATCTGCCTTTGTAGTCCGTACCGTCACTGTAGTCGATAAGCTTCTTCTTGTTCTCTATCTTCTTGTTATGGGGCATTCATCCTCCCCTGTTGCCATTTCTAATATAAAGTAGTGTAAAGTCCGTAATTATATCTGTCAGTAAACTCGCTATAAAAGCGCTAAAACATACCGGTGTAGTGAGTTTACATTATTCACCCAAGGAACTTAAGTTATTAGAGAGCTCCGGTTGGACAGTTTTTCACGGGACACGTTGTTGTTTTCGGATGAAGAGATGCTGCTCCACTATATGTTTAAGTAAAGTCTGAATGTCGTTAAAGCAGTTAGAACAATATTTTGACACTTCTTCCACTCCCGTCCTTGCACGCTACAACAAAGATGACGGGGAGAAAACGCTGCTGGGAGTGAGCCACAAAAATAGGACCACCCGCAAAATGGCGCACCTGAGAGTGACTGTCAGAGAGGGGCTTGAAGGTGATCTGTAAAACATCGTCCATGCAACATTTTGACCAAAGAACCACCGTTACATGTTATGTAGACCAATAATATGACTCCTTTAATGCGCCCTATAATCCAGAGCGTATATTTTATTTTAAAAAAAATTGATTGAAAATAGCATCAGCAGTGCGCCTTATAATCCAGTGCGTCCTATGGTCCGGAAAATACAGTCTATAGATCTAATCCATTATCATTACTTTCTGGGCTAGGTAGGTGCGCGTTCTAGACAGCAGCACCTATTTTTAGCACGCTAAGTGTGCGCTCTGGGATGCTCAATTTTTGTTTCATCTGACCACAGAACTTTTCTCCAGAAGGTCTTATCTTTGTCCATCTGATGTCAGATGAAACAAAAATTTAGCTGTTTGGGCCATCCAGCATGATGGTGGTAGTATGCTCTGGGCCTTTTTTTTTTAAATTGGGAAATCCAGCGGGCCATATTATGGACACTGCTAGGAATACATGTGGGCCACCACTTGTAGAATTGGTACTACTTTATAATGGGACTGTGAATATAGTTTGTCGTAACTGTGCTTCTTTGCACACCTCATACTATAGTGTTGCCAACTTTACGACATTGTCGCTATATTTAAAAAAGTATCGAGACTACTCTAGATTCTGTTTTTTTAAGTGACCAGCAGCAAATCTGTAGGAACTCCTCTAGTCTTTTTAGACATTTTAGGGCGGTGGTCCTCAACCCTTGGTTGGCTGTAAGACAAGTGTGCTTGCATGTGTCAGTCCAGAAGTGGTGAAGAATGAGCCGTACGGAGAGAAGGCAGACATCTGGGCTCTGGGCTGCATTGCCTATCAGATGGCCACTTTGGAGCCCCCCTTCTACAGCACCAACATGTTGTCACATGCCAACAAGGTGAACTTAACACACACACACACATAATGACAATGCAGTGTAACATGTTCCGGCACAAAAAAGTTGAAGAAAATCACTTTGTGTTGTTATTGTTTGTGCTGTTAGATCGTTGAAGCCATCTATCAGCCACTAGAAGAAGGTGCTTACTCGGACAGGCTTGAGGACATGATAGTATGGTACGACTTGACTTGTTTCCTAATTTATATATTATATACATCATCATGGTACATTGGTCTTTGTTGGTAATTCAAAAGTTCTAAAAAAAAAGGACTGAAGAAAATGTTCTCATAATAAAAAAAATATCTGTTCCAGACATCCAAATGCACAATATAACTTTACTGTAATTGCATCTGAAAAGTAAAACTGAATACATTTTCCGTACAACCTGTCTAAGAAAAGACATGGGTATAGTGGGGTAGAAAGAACAGGAATACTTAGATAGCGGCGCCCAATAAAAGAAAAAGGAAAGGTAAAGACAAAAGAGCTACTCCCAAACCAAGCTCCTAGCTCAAAGCTCCATCCGGTCCTCAGCTGCAGCCATCAGGGCGCTGCTCCATAGTCCTTCATGCCGCGGCAAAGGCATGGGACGGGGAGTAAGTGTGCATATGTGTGTAGTATTAGTCCATGGGTGTGTTTGTTCGTAAGCCTGGAAGTCTTTCAGCTCTGCATCACGGAACAGAGTCAAAGCCCCCAGATATCCTTAAAGAGCGTCTTTCGCTGCAATGGTCTCACTGGGGTGATAGTGAAGAGAGAGCGGGATTGCAGGTAAGATTGGTTTTGGGTAGGACGAGCCAACATCTTCTAATGGTGCTCTAGTTTTGGTTCCTCTAGTTCTGGCTCTCAAATTGATCATGATTTTGCCTTACAGAGCAGAAAGCTTCTCTGAGATGTTATCCAGTTTGAAATTCAGTAATTGTCGAAAAGTCTTAAGTGCCCACACGTCTGCCCAATCCATCAATCACGGGACTCCTTGAACGACTGATATCATCTTCTGAATTTATCGGTAGACCAGCAACAATCAATCCTATCAGCAGATGACCTG
Organism: Nerophis ophidion; assembly: GCF_033978795.1. Taxonomy (NCBI): domain Eukaryota; kingdom Metazoa; phylum Chordata; class Actinopteri; order Syngnathiformes; family Syngnathidae; genus Nerophis; species Nerophis ophidion. Next base: position 26,906,940 of record NC_084621.1, on the reverse strand, counting down.
TTATCACAGTTCCGAATAGATAGACCTCTTCAATGTCTTTGACGGAAAGAATCGCCTGGGACAAGACTCTCCACTTCTTCCAAGAGTTCCTAATGTATCCAGAAGCAAACGTTCCGTTAGGACAGGAAGGTGGTCCTGAACCTGAGCTTCTCGTTGAGCATATCTTGTCAAGTTTGTCTATAGACCAGTTTACCAATTCCATGTTTTAGATTTTAGTGAACAGTGCAAAAGAGAGGTTCTTAGAAAGTTAAGACAAGACATGACGAGACAAAGAGCAAAAGTGGTTGAGAACCACAAGAAGATATATATTAAATAAATGAATTTTATAGAAAATAATTAATTTTATGTGCAGAAGACAATATACACTATAAAATATACAATGATAAAATAATAAACTTTACCTTCACTTAAAAGGCCTACTGAAACCCACTATTACCGACCATGCAGTCTGATAGTTTTTGATGAAATCTTAACATTGCAACACATGCCAATACGGCCGGTTTAGTTTACTAAATTGCAATTGTAAATTTCCCGCGGTATCCTGTTGAAAACGTCGCAGAATGATGACGCGTGCGCGTGACGTCACCGGTGGTAGCGGATATGTTCTTCCAGCACCGATCACGGCTAAAAGTAGTCTGTTTTCATCGCATAATTACACAGTATTCTGGACATCTGTGTTGCTGAATCTTTTGCAATTTGTTCAATTAATAATGGAGACTACAAAGAAGAAAGATGTTGGTGGACAGCGGTGTATTTCGGCCGGCTGTAGCAACACAAACACAGCCGGTGTTTGTTTGTTGTGAAGCTTAAATATGGAACAGAGCGGTCAAGCGAACATGGTTCTCTACCACATGTCAACCGGCAGGTTTCGGTGAGAAAATTGTGGTAATAAGTCAGCTCTTACCGTAAACATGAGCGGAGCTTGTGTCGTTCCTCCTGCAGCTGTCAAAGAGGCAGCTGCGACTTTCTTGGCTCCTCTGTGGCTTCCCTCAGAGACACTGGCAGTTACCACACCCCACCGACTTTCAGGTATGACTATATAATCTTAATAAGCACTAATAACACAGTAAGCAGATAAGAGATTTTCCAGAATTATCCTAGTAAATGTGTCTAATAACATCTGAATGGCTCCCACTGCCGCCTTTTTTTTATTCCTTCTAGTCCTTCACTCTCACTATCCTCATCCACAAATCTTTCATCCTCGCTCAAATTAATGGGGAAATAGTCACTTTCTCGGTCCGAATCGCTCTTACTGCTGGTGGCCATGATTGTAAACAATGTGAGGATGTGAGGAGCTCTACAACCAGTGACGTCACGCGCACATCGTCTGCTACTTCCGGTAAAGGCAAGGCTTTTTTATTAGCGACCAAAAGAGGAGAACTTTATCGTCGATGTTCTCTACTAAATCCTTTCAGCAAAAATATGGCAATATCGCAAAATGATCAAGTATGACAGATAGAATGGACCTGCTATCCCCTTTAAATAAGAAAATCTAATTTCAGTAGGCCTTTAACGTTTCATTGAAGATGGCGATGTAACTCTGAAGTTGCATTACAGTGGTGGTTGTCGTGACCCCAATGTGCAAAAGGCAGCAGGAGACAGTGTGCAGGTAAAAAGAACAAACAGAAGACGAGTGCAGCAGGGAAAGCACTGGAACATGAGAAAGGCTGGAAGAAAAAAAGACCTTAACAGGCTATAGAGTTAACTAACAGAATGCAAAGGTTTACCAATATGAAGCATTCACAAAAGACAATGTCCAGACGCCAGCCAGCAGCAACACCTGAACTTAAATAGCCTTGATTACAACCAGGGGACAGGTGTTTTGGAAACAAAGTTAGGGTGCTCCATAAACAAAAGGACAGGAAGTGCAACCAAAATAAAAGCACAAAACAGGATCTAAGACATTAAGCACAGGAAAACACCAACAAACTCAAAATAAGACATGTTCTGGTGTGAACAGATAATGACAGAATGCCCCCCTAAACATAACAGACACCAGACATTCTTGGAAAAAATAAAAAGTCCAAAGTAATGGGAGGGCGGAAGGAGAACTAGGTGGTGGGTCGCCTGGCCATGTGTCCTAGCAGTCATAGGGGAAGCGTCAGATGGTGGCAGCGAGTACACTGCCGCTGCAGGTTTTTTGCATTGCTGTTGATGGCGCGGTAGGCGTCCATTAAAAGGCCACATTCGTAGCTGAAGTGTAAGGACTGTTCGGCATCGTGGTGCCGGGTTCGATTCCTTCGAGGATGCGTCAAACGTGAACACAACAAAGGTAAGATCTTAAAAGATGTATTTAACAAAGAGAGAGCTCTGAACAGAAATACTGGAGCTAATAAAAGGCAAACCAAAAACGCTAGTATGAAAACTAGGAAGTACAAAATGACAAACTAAAATGGCACGTAGGCACAAAAAGAACAAACAAATCATCAGTATGTAAACTGGAAAAACACAAAGGCTTAGCGTGAGAAGCTAGCGAGTACAGCAGCTGTGAAGGACCCAAGTTCTGGGCAAAGCCGCTGAGGGCGCGGAGGATGACCATGGAACGGCCATCTTTGATGAGGAGTGCAGGCGCCAGACAGGCACCGCTTCAGCAAGCGTAGAGGCCGAGGGCCAGACGGGCACTCCCGCAGCAGGCGATCTGGAGTTCACACAGACTGCAGGAATTGAGGTCGCGCAGGCTGCTGGGCTAGAGGTTTAGCAAGCTTCGACGAAGGACCCACTGGAGACGAGGCTGGCGTCGCTGGAGGACCCACTGGAGACGAGGCTGGCATCGCCGGAGGACCCACTGGAGACGCAAATGGTGGAGATGGCGTCAGCAGCAGAGTCACAGGAAACGGCACTGGAGAAGGCATCGGTGGCCATGCAGGAGGTGACGGCCTGGCCGGACGTAGGACTGACAGCGGTGGTCGTGCAAGAGGTGCCGGCCTGATTGGACGCAGGCTGGCAGGGGAGGCTGTGCAAGAGGTGGCAGCCTGTTTGGACGTAGGACTGAGGGTGACGGCCGTGCAGAAGGTGGCGGCTTCACTGGACGTAGAGCTGGCGACGGCTACCTCGCTGGATGAGTAGCTGGTAGCAAGGGCACTGCAAAACGAGTAGCTCAATGACAATAACTACAGAGACTGAGTCACCAATGTGTGGATTTATTTGGGAACTTGAGTCTGCGGAATGATATGTGGGTAAAGGACTAGTTTGTTACACACATGTTAAGTTGTACGAAAACTGGGCCAAACATTTGGTAAAAAATGTCCACGAGGACACCAAATCATACGAAAGTTGCAACATAGGAAAACCGAGGTACCTACAAGAATCTAAACTAATTTCTCTGTACAATGAACCACATTTTACCAAGCCAAACTTCCCAACTAGCGCTGAACCAGATTGCTCGCACGTATCTACATTCATCGTACCCATCCGGTGTTTGAGTCCAGACGCGGACCAGCGGCCGGACATTGTGGCGGTCAGTTCCAGGATTTCTGACCTGATGATGAGGCTGATGGACGGTCTCTACACCTCCCAGAATGCGCTGGAAAAAAGAGCAGAAAGGTACAGGAAGCTAGCACAGAAGTACTTCCTGGACAAGCACAGGAGCAGGGAAACCTTGAGCCTCTCTGTCCTGCCTGAGGTGATCTTGACTCAACATGGAGATTTAGATCAGATCTATTAGGTCTTTTAACAATGTTACTGTGCTGCCTACCAGGAACAAGACTTCATGACTGCTGAGCTTCCAGTTGTGTACTTTCCTGCAAGTCCAAACCAGACTGAAAAGCACCTCAGTCTAGGTGTTCTTCACTAACGACACAATGCTTTGATCAAAGACCTGGTGATGCCATTAATGAATGTTTTTCAGGTCAAGTCTCTCAGGAGGATGTGGAGACTCTCAGGACCAGCAACTCTCCGAAAGAACACTACAGTCAGTCGTCCGTCCTTATGAAGGTTTTAAATGAAAGCGGTTCACATTCTTCTCAGTTGAAGTGGTTTACATGTTACAGCGTCAAAGTCTGCTGCCTCTGTTGCTCGTCAACAACGTCCATGTGGGCAAGTGAAAATCCTTGTTGGCACTTGAAGCTGCTTCTGAAAGTATTTTACTCACATTCTTTGGTGCTCTCAGAAAGGGTTCATCTCTTGGAAGGATGAAATCAAAACCAGGTACGTTTTGAAACTAATTGTTTAGGACAAGGATTCTCAAAACACACAAACGTGAAATCAATAGATGAAGTTATTACATATGGTTGAAAAGTGCATAACTATGATTAGGAACCACTAGGCTACGGGTCAATAATCTCTAGAACAGACCTGGGCAAAATATGGCTCGCGGGCCACATACGGATCATTAAGATTTTCAATCCAGCCCCCCGGACGTCCTACATTATATTTTTTGACGCCCTTCGCACCGGTCGCCCAGAGGGGGGGGTCCCCACATCTGAGGTCCCCTCCAAGGTTTCTCATTGTCATCCTATTGGGTTGAGTTTTTCTTGCTCTGATGTGGGATCTGCCGTCGTGACTTGTGCAGCCCTTTGAGACACTTGTGATTTAGGGCTATATAGGTAAGCATCCGTCCATCCATTTTCGCCCTCTTGATTGATAATTTTTTTAGACCTCTAACATCAAAACTGTAGCCGCCATTATGATGTGCAGTGGTGTTTTTAAATTACCGTAAGTCTTGAACTATAGAGAGTATTTCAGTGGTTGGAATCTGCGCTTTTGAGTATTATACGAGTTATTACGGCAATCCACGTCACAGCAGCTCAGACAAGAGCAGTCAGCCCGAAACGCATGTGTCAGGAACAGATGCGGAAGCAAATTTAACAACAAATTTCTGCGTTAAAGTGATAATATATCATATTGTAGGTGTTTATTACACTTTGCATTCATATATTGCTGGTTTTTTTTTGTTGTTGTTGTGTTTTGCTTGATTATAAAAGATGTCTATCGAGCTGGTCTGAGAAGTAAAAGAGGAGTGACGTTCATTGGTTGTTAAAGGCCTACTGAAACCCACTACTACCCACCACGCAGTTTGATAGTTTATATATCAATGATGAAATATTAATATTGCAACACATGCCAATACGGCCTTTTTAGTTTACTAAATTGCAAATTTAAATTTCCCGGGAGTTTCTTCTTGAAAATGTCGCGTAATGATGATGCGTACGCTTGACGTCACGGACTATTAGGAAATATGAGCGCTGCACACACAAACAGCTAAAATCTGTGTGCTTTAACTGCATAATTACAAAGTATTTTGGAGATCTGTGTTGCTGAATCTTTTGCAATTTGTCCAATTAATAATGGAGAAGTCAAAGTAGAAAGATGGTGTTGGGAAGCTTTAGCCTTTAGCCACACAAATACACGGTGATTCCTTGTTTAAAATTTCCGGAGATGAAACTTTACTATGGATAAAAGCGCGGTCAAGCGAACATGGATACCGACCGAATGTCAACCAGCAGGTTTCGGTGAGAAAATTGTGGTAAAAAGTCGCTTCTTACCAGAGATCAGCTGAGCTTGCGTCGTCCATAAAGCTGCCGTCGACTTCCCTGAGACACTGGCCTCAAGACACCCGTGGACACACACCTCCGGCTATCAGGTACTGTTAAACTCACTAAAACACTAGCAACACAATAGAAAGATAAGGGATTTCCCAGAATTATCCTAGTAAATGTGTCTAAAAACATCTGAATCCGTACCAATGCAATCGCTTTTTCTTTTCTTTTTTTCTAATCCGTCGCTATCGATATCCTCAAACACGAGTCTTTCATCCTCACTCAAATTAATGGGGAAATTGTTGTTTTTTCAGTCCGAATAGCTCTTTTTGTTGGAGGCTCCCATTAAAATCAAAGGATCCATCAACGGGTGACGTCATCGTCTGCGACTTCCGGTAAAGGCAGTGCTTTTCTGTTAGCGACCAAAAGTTGCAAAATTTATCGTGGATGTTCTCTACTAAATCCTTTCAGCAAAAATATGGCAATATCGCAAAATGATCAAGTATGACACATAGAATGGACCTGCTATCCCTGTTTAAATAAGAACATCTCATTTCAGTAGGCCTTTAGTATTCAGTGTTTAATCGTTCATAGTTAATATTGTAAATCCCACTTTCTTTATTTTAATGTACATTTTGGGTGTGCCATTCAATAAAAAATGTTTTAATTCCATTCCGTTATTTTGAGGTGGTCTGTCATAACGTTTTTAAAATTTTATCGAACATTGTGACTTTTGGTGTTAGTGTTCCTGAAAAAAAGGGACCCAAATACACATACTGTAAAACACATTTTTACAGCTAAATATGTATATATAATTTATACACATATACACATTGGCCACCCAGACACATTTTTCTCTGTCAATGTGACCCCCCCGAGTCAAAATATTTCCCCAGCGCTGCTTTAGAAAATGGTCTAAGTTTAGACCTACAAGCCATCCTGTACTTACCTGGACCTAAGGCCAACTAAGGATTTAAGTTTCGACGTGGCACTTATTATGTTGACTGGCACAGCTTTTATAGATTTTTTTTTTGTTGAACCTATTTACCGGAGAAAGGAGTAAGAGATACAGGGAAAGAAGAGGGTTATTAAGAGTGATACAGAGTGAGAGATATATGGAATTAAGAGCGATAGAGAGTGAGAGCTAGGGGGAAAGAAGAGTTATGCGGAAGGAGAGTGATGGGGAAAGAAGAGCAATACAAAGTGGGCGATACGGAGTGAGAAGACACAAGGACAAATGTGAGATACGGGGACAGAAGAGTGATACAAAGTGAGAGATACAGGAAAAGAGCAAAACGGAAGGCAAGAGTTGGGGGAAAGAAGAGCAATACGGAGAAAGATATGGAGAAAGATGAGCAATACAGAGTGAGCGATAGACAGAGAGAAGACAGACACAATTGTGAGAAATGGGGGAAAGAAGAGTAATACAGAGTAAGCGACACGGAGAGAGAAGACAGAGACAAGTATGAGATACGGGGAAAGATAAGCGATACAGAGTGAAAGACAGAGAAGATAGATACAGAGTTTTCGATGTGGGGTAAAAAGAACACTACAGTGTGAGACTTGTTGGAAATAAGAGCAATTCAGGGGGAGAAGAGATACAGAAAGATGAAAAAATGTGATGAAAAGAGAACAATACAGGAAAAAATAGAGATAAAGAGTGAGAGAGATGTGGAATTAAGAGCTATAAGATAGAAGAGCAATACGGAAGGAGAGCGATGTGGAAAAAGAAGAGCGATACGGAGAGAGATATGGGGAAAGAAGAGCGCTACAGACTTAGACATACGGGTAAAGAAACGCGATACAAAGGGAACGATAAGGAAAAAGAAGAGAGATGCGGAGTAAGATACAGGATAAAAAAAGCAAATGAGAGAGATACAGAGTGGGTTATCGGAAATAAGAGCAACGCAGAGTGAGATACAGGAAATAAGAGAGATACCGAGTGAGATACCAGAACTATGAGCAATACAAAGTGAGATACAGGAAAAGAAGAGAGATACAGAATGACATCCTGGAAATAAGAAAGATACAGAAAAAGAAGAGAGATACAGAGTGAGATACAGGAAATAAGAGAGATACAAAGTGAGATACAGTAAATAAGAGCGATACAAAGTGAGATACAGGAAAAGGAGCGATACTGAATGAGATACAGGAAATAAGAGATACAGAAAAAGAAGAGAGATACAGAAAAAGAAGAGGGATACAGAGTGAGATACAGGAAAAGGAGCGATACAGAATGAGATACAGGAAAAGAAGAGAGATACAGAGTGAGATACAGGAAATAAGAGATACAGAAAAAGAAGAGAGATACAGGATATAAGAGACGGAGTGCGATACAGGAAATAAGAAAGATACAGTGAGATACAGGAAAAAAAGAGGGATACAGAATGAGATACAGGAAACGAGAGATACAGGAAACAAGACAGATACAGTAAAAGAGAGATACAGTGTGAGATACAGGAAATAAGAGAGATCCAGAAAAAGAAGAGAGATACAGGAAATAAGAGCGATACAGAATGAGATACAGGAAAAGAAGAGAGATACAGAGTGAGATACAGGAAATAAGAGACATACAGAAAAAGAAGAGAGATACAGGAAATAAGAGAGATGGAGTGAGATAAGAGAAATATAGTGAGATATAGGAAAAGGAGATACAGAATGAGATACAGGAAATTAGATACAGAGTGAGATACAGGAAAGAAGAGAGATACAGAGTGAGATACATGGAGATAATTTAGATAAAAGTGGACAATAAAAATTGTAAGAGGTCAGTGGACCCAGAATTTTTGGAGACCCTCTTTAGAGGAAATAAAAGATCTCGTCTACCAAACTCTTCCAGCCACGCCAGGGATCTGTGTCTCCCAGAGGAAGCTTCGCCAGATCCAGGACCCCATCCACAGACTCCTGGCCCAGCTGCACAAAGTGGTCTACATCACATAAGTACCGTGCACTCAAACCGGGACGACCGCAGACGGCTCCGTGGTCATGGCAACTAAAACCTAAAACCTCCTTTATGCTTCCACCTGCTCCTCATCACGACGTCAGGAGGAGGCTTGTGGAAAGGTTCCAAAAGTCCCTTTTCCAGTCCGGGAGTGACGCGCGGCGACTAAGAGGAACTCGGCAAGGTCGGAACCTCTCACCAAATATTCAAAAAATGTTGCTGACTCAGCTGGGTTCCCCTGCAGCTGATGCAGGCCTCATCAGAACCCGTGGAGTCAGGCTCCGGCAGTCCCTTACGCCGCGCCATGGAGACGTCCATCCCCAGGAAGACTCAGGTAAAAGTGCCGCAGGTTGAAATCCCACAAAGACAATGTTGCTGCCGCCTACCAACAGGTGACGGTCTGGGAGGAGGAGTCACGTACCAGCACATGCAGGTCGGTTTCTCTCTCTGTGTGTGTGTGTGTGTGTGTGTGTGTGTGTGTGTGTGTGTGTGTGTGTGTGTGTGTGTGTGTGTGTGTGAGAATCACGTCATGTGTCCTGTCAGGGGATCGTGGAGGAGCTGCTGGAGGACAACGGCTACTACGAAGCCACGCGCACCAGCAGGTGAGCGTTACCATGGCGACAAGATACTTACTGTGTATTACACTAGAGGACTGAGTATAAGAAGGCAGACCACAGACTGACTGGCGCATTTGCTCTGTGGAAAATCCTAAAGTGAGCTGTGGAAAGTCAAGCAAAACAAGTTTTATAGAGGAAATAAGCTCTCTCTCTCACACACACACACACACACACACACACACACACACACACACACACACACACACACACACACACATACTGGTTATCAGTTGGAATGGGGACCAATTTTGTGTTAGTGGCTTGTGAGGACCACCCTTTCTACAGGTTGTGGAGGCATAAAAAAATGAGGTAAAATGGCCACTGCCCAGTTAGCTCATACACATCTTTAAATCTCTGGATTGATGAAGTAATGTGCTGATCATTCCTACTGGGGATCCTGGGGAAAATTTGTAAATATGGTTAATGGGGACAGAATTTAAATAATTTTGCATAATTTACATTTGTACGTGACTACTGAGGACCATTTAAAAATAAAAAAGTTCAAATTAAATATGACAGAGAGAAGTTAAGACCATACCTTCTGTCAAAAAATGATTTATGGGGGGTCATAAATCAATGATTTATGAGGGGTCAAGGTCAAAGGTCAATGATTTATGAGGGGTCAAGGTCAAAGGTCAATGATTTATGAGGGGTCAAGGGTCAAAGTCAAAGGTCAGGGTCAAATGTCAAGGTCAAGTGGGTGTGGCTTACCCCGGAAGAGGGTGGAGTTAAGACCTGCGGTGGGAGTGGTTAAATCAGGAAGAGGGTGGAGTTTTAACCAGAAAGAGGGCAGAGTTAAGACCTGCGGTGGGAGTGGTTAAACCAGGAAGAGGGTGGAGTTAAGACCTGACGAGGGAACAAAGGAGGGTTCCGTTTTTTAAGAAAGCAATGTCATCTGAGCAGCATGTGACCATATATTTGATAGTTTAAATGTTTACGATCGTTTGAAACAACTTCCAGATTTCGATGTATTGATGGCTGGGAATGTTACGTGTGGAGATGTGGACACGCACGCACTTCACACACGCACACACACACACACACACACACACGCAGAGGAGGGGTACAAAAGGGCGGTGTAAGGCTTAGTCATTATTTGGAGCTTTATACGTTAGCGTAAAGACTTTGTTCGATTCGGTCATGATTAGTGAAACGCCTGTGTCGATTTATAAAAATAATAAAACTTACATTGACGCTCCGCAAAAAAGTCGAGTGTTTCTAAATCGTATTCAGATGCCGCCGACCGAGTCTTTGCGTGAGAAATGGGACTTGGAAGCGTACGGGATGGAGGGATCTTTTGGATTTGTATTCAGATACGAAATGGGTGATATCTGCTTATTTCAGCTAAAAGAAAGAAGAGACGGAAGCCCTTTCTCGATATTTTCATCGTTATCTACCGTGGATTGGGAAGTTTTAAGACTGGCAATGCCCGATTTCCTGTGGCGTGATCCTTCACCGGTGGATAAACGCGTAAAAGGAAGCTTGTTTACTTACCCGACGATGGATGAGTTGAATGAGAGAAGAATTCTGTTCAGCGCTACCTGGGAGACGAAATCTTCAGCCTCGGGTCGTTGGTTTTTACGTGCCAGTCTCCGTGCTCCAAAAATCACCGGTACCTATCCGGCTCAGTGGACCGAGCCCAATGTCTTTTCCCTGGAGTCTTTCAACGATGAATGCGGGGTGTTTACACCGTTGGTGGTCGTACCCATCGTGGCATGGCGAGAGCGAATGGCGTCGATGAAGGAGAAAATAAACAACTTGTTCCGAAGCAGTCGACAATGGAAAAGCATGCTGACGACGAGAAGAAAGTTGTCCTTTGAGACCACACCCCCGACGGAGGACGAAAGGACCTCCCCCGCTTCAGTTTCAACCAATAACCTTCAAGGAAACACCCCCTACTCCGACTCGTCCAATACCCTTTGAAAATCATAGTTTTAGTTTGATTGGTCGAGACTTATTTTTTCGACCCTCCCTATAAAAACAACCCCACCCTGCAATTTTTTTTTTCGACCAGACCATATTGGCTACCTTTTTTGAACGCACGGATCTCAAACAAGAAAATGGCAAACAAGACCATCAGACGCGTAAAGACCCGTCTTATACCACAGGACGATTTCAAACCATCCATAAACACGACTGATGAAGCAAACATGGCCGAGATCTTTAACCCTCCTGAAACGACGGCTGGATCGGAGGTGGTGAGCGACGATGAGACGTGTCGCTTCGGCAGATGTTTCTGCAGATGGGGGATGAAAACCGACAACGCTACGCAGTCTTTGCCAGATGACGATAGGAAGGAGGATGAAAAGGAGAATGACCTGATCATCATAACACCTCCGCCGTCCCCGCCACCACCCCCGTCACCATCCCCGTCACTCTTGGACCCCCCGTTGCACATCGATGTTGAAACCGATGGGGGGAAGTGGTTGCTTTTCACCAGCACGGTGAAAACGGCCGTGTTTCATCTCCTCAACGAGGCCATCCGCCAGTTCAGGCAGAGCGAATGTTACGGTTGTCGGGTGAACCATCCGAGCCAGAGAAACCACCCGTGCCTGGAACCCTACGAAGAGGACTTTCTCCTGTACAACTACGACGGACTCATCAAGACTCTGCGTACGTCTAAATTCATTCAAGCCATTCAACGCTTGCTGATGCTTCGTCGCATCGAGGCTGAGGATTCAAGGGTCGAATCCTACGCCGACTCTCTGCTGTCTCAACTGAAATCTGAGAGAAATGTCTGGTGGGCCATAGATGACGTGTACAACGAGTTGGTACGGGGTGATGAAACGATTTTGAGACATCTGGATATGGTGACAGAGTGTTGGAATAATTACAAAAAAGATGGGTAATTATTGGAGAAAACTTGTAAACTCTATCGAGAACCACGCTGTTATTTACCCGTTGATTGACGCGATGGAAGCGTATGTTCTAAAACGAGACAAACCTCAAAAACTACAAATTATTCTTGATTATGCCCGCTCTAAGCCTACCTGGGAAGATACCTGGAAATCCGTTGTCTCTCATGCTTTTGACTTTGACATTTTTGAAACAATTTTGAAGGAATGGTCTAAAGAAAAGTCTTTTCAACCTTCTCCTTATCACGTGTTCATTTTATATGCTCTGTTTGTTGATATGTCGATGTATCGTCTACGATGCGACATCCCCGTCAACGTTTTGTTTGAACTACAAAAACTGCACGAAGCGATTAAATTCACCTACGGTATACCTGTTTTACATCAAACCTTGATTATAGTTTATAGTTTATAGAAAAATTGTTTTAGATTCGCTGTGTGGTGTCCATGAATGAATAAAAACAAACTGTTTTAGATTCATTGTGTTGTTTCCATGAATGAATAAAAGAAATGTGTACCAAGCAACACGAGTTCATTTCTCTTTGTCTTTCCACAATGGAGAAAGCTATGGAAAAAGCATACCATACACCCGCACACCCGGGTAGTTTGGAGGGGTAGATCGACTCCGTCGAGCTGTGCAGGATGAAACGGGGCAACGTGTCACAAAAGAAAAAGTTCAAGAATATTTAACGGGACAGGACGCCTATACACTCCATAAACCGGTTCGCATTCATTTTCCAAGAAACAGAGTCTTTGTCCCGCGACCTTTAACCCAGTTTCAAGCCGACCTCTGTGACATGCAAGCCTTGGCTGAATATAACGACGGTTATAATTATTTATTAACGGTCATAGATGTATTTTCCAAGAAGGCCTATGTGAGGGTTTTGAGGAGAAAGACGTCCGTGGAGGTGGTTGAATCGTTTCAATCGGTGTTGGGGGAAAGTCAGATTCCTCGCAAACTCCAAACCAACGCGGGAAAAGAATTTTTTAACAAGAGTTTTCAAGCTCTGATGAAGAAACACAATATTGTACATTTTTCTACGGCCAGCGATCTCAAAGCTTCGGTGATTGAAAGATTTAATCGTACTCTGAAAGGGAGAATGTGGAGATATTTTACAGCCAACAACACCAGGCGCTACCTAGACGTCTTACAAGACTTGGTAAAAAGCTACAATCACGGATATCACAGCAGTATTAAAATGAAACCGGTGGATGTGACTTTGGAAAATACCCCTCAAGTGTTTGAGAATCTCTACGGCTCATTCACAGCATTCAAACGCAAATACAAATTTGCCACGGGAGATATGGTGAGAATATCCAAAGTGAGAGGAGTGTTTGATAAAAAATATGAACAGAGTTTTACAGACGAGGTGTTTACAATAACACGACGTCTCCCTCGATCTCCCCCGGCATACAGACTGAAAGATTTTGACGGTGAAATAATAGAGGGTTCTTTTTACGAAGCCGAGTTGCAGAAAGTAAAAGAGAGCGAGGTCAAGCGCTATCATGTGGAGGAAATTCTAAAACGACGTACGGTCGGTGGCAAAAAACAAGTTCTAGTGCACTGGAAAAACTGGCCCGAAAAATTCAACAGTTGGGTGGACGCTGACCTCCTTACAAATGTATAAAACAATCTGATGCCTTTGATGAGCCTCACAGTCTAAAGATCATCGAGCATTATGGATCATTCCTGCAACGAGGGTTTTTACCTCACCTTACCCTCCAACGCCAGCCTCAACGTATTTAAAGAAAAAAAAAGTTCCCATTACCAGATAGATTTAAGTCAACATATAGATTTAGCAGGCTCATGGGAGGTGGCCTTAACAGAGATTTCATACCCTCGCTCATGGTATAATGTTTGTAACGGAGCATTTTATGAATGGCTAAAGAGACCTCCACCTGTGGGATCTGAAAGCAATCCTGGAATGGGGATAGTTTACCGTCAAGAATTGAGAGGGGGATGTTATGAGAACGTTACACGATTCATAAATGAACTGAATGAATCTTTACAAAAAATTGACAACGATGTGAGGATAGCCTTTGACGATGTTAAAAAGCGAATCTCCTATCAATCAGGGGGTCAAACTCATTTTCGTTTTTCCCCTTCCCTGGCTTACATCATGGGAGTGAAACCTGGAAAGTGGATCAACTTTGACCGTGGGTCGGCCCCCTATCCCGCGGATATAAACGCCGGTTTCTACCATCTCTACTGTTACAGTGACATGGTGCGACCTCAGATAGTAGGCGACGCTTATGCTCCTCTTTTGAGAATCGTGAGTGTAGAGGGAGCTTACGGTGAGATTGTCACCAAGTGTTTTAACCCCGCCTACTATTTACCCGTCTCGAAAAATCACATTGAAAACATCAGGGTGGAGATTAAATCTGATCAGAACAAACACGTCGACTTCACCTTTGGAAAGACCATCGCGAAGCTCCACTTTAGACCCGTTAGAAAGTAAAACCAACAACAATGAGAATGAGTCAACCCATGCACGACCCTCTACGTTTAGTGGGTTATTACGAAAGCCAAGTGGGGGGTTCCCTCCCCGGTTTCACAGGTTCACCTGTGATGTACGGGCGTGGGATAGGCTCCGTGTTTTCCAGGTTATTTCGTTTTGTATCACCTCTTGTGAAAAGAGGTTTTGCCCTGGTCAAACCTCATCTTAAAACAGCGGCAAAAAATATCGCTTCCGACGTATTCAGTCATGCCGTTGGAAAAATGGGTAGTGGGGTACAAGACGGATCAGGAGGAATAATGGTCCTGGCTAGACAACCCCGAAAGAGACCCCCGGGACGGCGTCTCTCAACGAGTGGTAAAAAACGCCGTCATCTGGGGAGAAGAAAATCAGTCGGTAAAAGGTTTTCAAAGAGAAGGACCGTCGTTCCCTCACACGATATATTTTTTTAAAAAAAGAAAAAAGATGGCTCTTTTACATCAAAATTCGGCCGAATGCACGATGGCCGAGCTGGATTTATTTTCAGCTCCTATGACTCAGATGTCTATCGATGATAAATCCTACACAGAAGTCCTGCCGCTATCCGCCATCACTGACGGGGGTCCTATTGAATTTTTCATCCCGGGAGAAGGTGAAAAGTACTTGGATCTGAACGACACATTACTTTACCTGCGGGTTAAAATTACCCGCGCCGATGGATCAAATATCCCAAACGACGCCAATGTGGGTCTCATCAATTATCCTCTAAACACCATCTTCAGCCAATGCGACATTATGCTCGGGGAAAGACTGATTTCTCAATCCAGCGCCACACACCCATACAGGGCGATAATTGAAACGCTACTAAACTATTCTGAAGCCACACTCAGAAGTCAATTCTCAGCCGGGTTATTTCACAAAGACACCGGCGGCTCAATAGACTCTATAGAAACAGCGAACGGACCAAACAAAGGACTCAACATCAGAGCCGGTTACACGGCTGAATCTAAAGAGGTTCAGCTACTAGGACCCCTCCACGCAGACATTCTTTTCAGCGAGAGACTCCTTCTCAACTCGGTGGATCTGAGGATCAAACTCACGCGTGCCAGCGACGCCTTTTGTCTCACAGGGGCTGCGGACGGTACTTTCCGTCTGAAAGTGCTGGGTGCCTCTCTCTTCACAAAAAAGGTCACCGTTTCGCCGGCCGTGCGATTGGGGCACGCCTCGGCCTTACTCAAAGGAAACGCACTCTACCCTTTGTCACGGGTCAGCGTGAAAACCTACTCTATCCCTGAAAATTCCAGAGTATGCACCCAAGAAAATTTGTTTTTGGGCACGATGCCTAAATACATTGTTTTGGGCATGGTAAATCACGAAGCTTTCACAGGAAGAAGAGATCTCTCACCCTTTAATTTCCAGCATTTTAACGCAGAATACATCACTCTCTGTCACGCGGGAAAACAAATTCCCTCCAAAGCTTTCCAACCACAATTTAACCAGGGGGCTTCGGTCAGAGAGTTTTACAACATGTTTACCGCTACAGGGAGGCATATGAAAGATTTACCTCTGTGCATCAACAGACAAGATTTTGAACGGGGTTATTCGCTGTTTGTGTTCAATCTCAATCCGGGAGAGGACAGCGACGCATTGTCTCGGGTTTCTAATGGCACTTTGAGGTTGGAAATGAGATTCAGAGTACCCTTACCCAACACGGTCACTCTTGTGGTTTACGCATGTTACGATTCTATTTTGGAAATTGATTCCAAACGACAAGTGCTGGTGGATTATTATTGACGACGGAGATGAATAACCATCAACTGGAGAAGCTTCTGCGACAAGTGTTGGGGAATGTTTTCTGTGGTGTATGGGCCTCCGACCAACTCCCCTCACTGACTCGCTCCTTTACCCCACCCTCCTACTTTATCGTCAACACCCACGAAGGACATCGACCGGGGGAGCACTGGTTATCGATGACTCTGGAGGAAGATGGGACCGCCACTTTTTTTGATTCTTATGGATTTTCTCCCGATTTTGATTACTACCCTCGGAGCATCTTGAACTTTTTGGAAAATCGTTCTGACCGTATATTGTACCACAACCTACAGCTTCAACACCCTTTGTCCACAGTGTGCGGTCAACACTGCGTTTATTATCTGCACCATCGATTTTGCGGACTGTCTTTTGAACAAGTTTTGTCTTTATACACAGATGATGTAGTAAAAAATGATCTTGAAGCATATACCCTGGTTAAAAAAATTCAACGTTGTACTAGCACGAATAAGAATAATAGTAGTCGTTGTGGCGTACAAGACGTCTGTTGTTTAGAAACTTTTTTGAACCGTTGAAATGAAAATGCTGTACACACTGCGTTTGATGAATAAAAAAACATTTTATTGAAACAAGAGTTTTGTCATCATTCATTCAAGGTTTAACCAATGTGGGGACAATGTCACTTTTCTACCTCTTCTTTTCCTCTCGGGGGATAGAAATGTTTCTTTTTCCACCCATTCTGGTTCAAACTCTCCATCCGCTTTCAGACGTCTGTATTGATCTCGTGCTCTGGGGTTATGAATGGTCGATGTGGGGACATTTAGCTCCGTCAACGCTGTTAAAAATTTTCTCCAACCCTCAGCCGTGCGGGTCTGTGGATTTTTGGACCGTTGCATCAGGTGTTTCAGTAAATCGATCATATGAGATCCCTGCACCCGTGTACCGTTTTGAACAAACTCTCCTTTAGAGGTCCACCCCTTATCATTCTCGGATAATTTTTTCAGAATGTACTCGGCGTTGTTACGGTCGCGTCGGGGGAGGATTTTCAGAACTTCGATCATCGTGACATCCTTTGACCCCCCGCCAGTATTCCGAGGTTTATCCTCCGGTTTATCCATCGGTTTATCCTCTGGTTTATCCTCCGGTTTATCCTCAGAGTCATTCCATGGTTCACCCCGCAAATCCTTGTGTAAAGTCAGAGTCATCCTTTTCTCCTCCCGTTGCCCCTGCTTCAACAGGCCGAGATATCTCTGCAGCAGGGTATCGTATATTTTTATTCTTTCATGAGGATTCATTCCGGGTTCGTTTAAGACGGCTCTCATTTTAACATCTAGATCATCCTCCGCCGAGTCTCTGATGGTCGGCTCCGGGCGAGTCAGACAATTTAATTGTTGGGGGGATAGGAGAAACATTTTTTGAGCCTTTTTCATCTTCAACCTTTTCCGGTCAATCCACCGATAAGATTCCCTATAAACGGTACGACGGTGGCCAGTAAGGGTAGAAGAAAACCGCCCGACTGTTTCATCAGAGTCTGGCGTTTGCGTTTCAGTCCAGTCCTTTTATCAGCCAGCAGTCGGATGATTTTCTTTTGTTTTTTAAGCTGAGCAAATTGAGACGGTGATAAGGGCACATTACCCTTCAGAATGTTTAAAGCAATTTCACACAGCGTCTGGATAAAGTCTGGTGAGCCGTGACTCAGAATATCTCGACGTTTTTGTGGTGTGGCATGGTACAGAGCTTTTAACATGGGACCGTTCCTCTTTACACGCTTTGACATTATGTTTTTGGCACGTAGACAACGGGCCACTGGTGCGGAAGCACGCCCGACCTCAGTCTGTATTGTTCTGGACAGAAAGGTCTCAGGTCGACCAATAAATAGCCATGAGCATCCAAAGTAGCATCCGCAAAACTTTCCAAGAAAAAACTTTTTTGTGCGGGGAACATTTGCTGTGCCAACACGTTAATCTGCAATCTGTCCCGCGGGTTCTTAAACAGTATCATATAATTACAGTTTAAGCTAATGGTGCGTGAAAATTTTCCCTGATAAAAAACATTCTGGGTCAGCATCATAACGCTCTTATTTCTATGATGTCTATACTGCGTGAAAATTTTAACCACTTCGGGGTGATTTGAGGCTTGAAAAATAACATCGTCCAAAATCACCAAATGGGTCTGATCGTCCGGAAACAAGTTTTCATCTTCAAAGGAATCAGGCAGTCCTTCAACAAATTTTATTTTTTTATTCATCTTTTTTAATTCAGCATACATGGGTTGGAAAGATGTATAAATCCACACAATGTTGTCGGGTACAGAATTCATGACGTGTTCACAATTTTCCAATACACATTTTACAAAAAAAGTCTTTCCGCAACCACTAGGTCCTACAACCAGGCATGAAAAAGGTGTATGAAATCTGGGATCAAAGTCTACTCGTTCCATTTTTTCCATTTCCTCTCTAATACCCGAAAGGTAAAGTTTTCCCGTCGGGAAAGAGACGTCTTTTGTCATACACCACTCGAAACTTTTTTTCGAAAGACGAGTTATTTAAAAGGAACCCCCTTTTATCACGAACAATTTGGTGATGAGGGGTGTAGATCGCACCTGTTTTGTCTTCCTCCAGATAGCCCTCCACCAAATCTTTAACGCTGTCAAAGTTGACCCTCTCACAACACTTGCGGGTTTGAGTGATTCCTTTGGCACGCAGCACAGTTTTTTTTACCCTGCAGGGTTTGGTAGGCATAACTCTTTGGACCGGCGGAGACGAATTCGTGAATGCTGTCTCCTCCCAACTCATCCGTCAAATCGCCTAGATAGGACCCCGTCTCCAGAGAAACTTCCCCCTCGTTTACCGTGTAGATTAAACTATCGGTGTCTGTGTAAAGAACTCTCTCTTGCAACACCTCTAGGTAACCGTACATTTTCAAACGTGCGTAAGCGGTGGTAAAAGCAGCGACAAATACATTATTTGTGTTACCGGGAAGCACCACGCTGTTTTTACTGTATTGCCATTGCACTATAGCAATTTGCTCGTTGAGAAAGGAAAAATATTCAACCTGATATTTTCCTGAAAATACAAAGTCGAAAAATACTAACGAGCTTTTTTTCTGCGGATTTCATGTTCCAAAAGGGTTTCGATTTTTCTTCTTACACCACCTCGAGGGTTATGTATCACCTGGACCATCACCTGTATTTCTTCATCGTTCAATATTTCAACGTTTGATTGTACCAACAGATCTAACACGTCTTGAAAAGCATTCATCACAGCCCCGGCATCGTTTCGAATTGTAAATGAAGTATGTTGATTTGCACTTTCACCGGATAACTCCAATTGAATGATATCGTCGGGTCTAGCTTCCTTAGTTACCATCTGTGTCAGCTTTTTAAGGCTCCCCAAGACTCCGCGGTAAAATGTGGCGTAATCTGTTACATCGTTGTTTTGAGGAAAAGTTAAAACGCTGGATAGTTGTATATTGTTGAATGTTTCCCTCCTCAAGACATTTACCCCATCACCCCTCTGGGTCTCATTTGAAATTGATTGGTCAGCCGTTGACGGTTGGTCCTGCATGACCCCCACCACCTCCGAAAAATCCAAACATTCCCCCGAGGGTGTCGCCCCTCCCAACACCTCGTGATGCTGTGTAGAGGCTTGTGTGTTTGTGTTTGAATTTAACACATTAATATCATCTTGCAAAGACGGATCATCGTTTGGTTCCCATTCTATCTGGTTGTTTGGATCTAAATGATGATTACAAACGTCTTCATCTTCTACAATAACTACATCTAATTCAGATGGAACTACACCCATTATATTTCTCTAAAGAAAAAAAGAAAAAATAATTCGAATGGAACAGATATAACAAACCAGTATGTATCAAATCATGTCTGCCATCTTCATGAGAGTGCGAGCCAGTATACGATAGTACTGTTTCAGCCTTCTTCTGTTTCTATCATGTTTGTCGAGCTGGCGGGCGCATCTACGCTTCCTCCTGTGTTTGTTGCCTGTGGAAAAAAAAAAAAAAAAAATAAATTTAACAAATATATATATACCGGCTTTAACCACATGTGGCGCTGTCATCTCCACTCATGCAAGCATAGCCGGAAATAAACCCACCCCCTCCTTCCCCCGGACCCCGCCTACTACTCCTGGCGGGAAATTCATTTGAGCGAAAGACATTGGAATGAGAGGAGCTCTTTAAAGCTCCTGAGAATCTTAAAAAGCTTACAGAAAACGAGAAAAACTTACAGCGGGTGCCTGTCGGACATTCACCGTCGTTTTCGATGATTTCCCCTCGGAGCAAGGATTCGATGTCTGGAGTCTTTGGCGCAATCAAGCCTTCTCCTCTGCCTGGAATGGCCGTTGACGGACCCGCCAGCGTTAAGGGAGACCAGCGAGCAGGAGATGTAAACGGAAAATCTGTAAGTAAATATATGTATATATATATTGTATACCGCAAGTTTTTTTTCTTGTAAAAACGAGAATTATTTGACTCACCAGACTGCGATTGGGTTAAAGGGATCGCGTTGGTCTCTTCCGGCGAATCCTCTATAAAACAAAATAATGAATACACATAATATTAAATAATTCGAAGGTTTAAACACACCTCGATAATCATCTTCCAACTTTGTAAGATCGATCAAACAAAGTTCTTCGTCTTTCACTTCGTCGTCATCGGCTGTTAAAAAAAAAGGTATTACAACGTCGTACACGTGCAATGCTTTTAACGTTTAAATGCTTAAACGGAGTTAAACCATTGTCTAATAACGTGGTAAAAACGGAGGTAATGAAATGAATACAGTAAAAAAAAAAAATCGGTACTTACACAAAAGGATTGGAGACTCTGTTAGGAGATCCCTTGGTGGTGGGTTTTGTCCCCAAACTGACCTGTTGTTTCAAACGATCGTAAACATTTAAACTGTCAAATGGCTGGTCAGTTGCTATTCATACGACATTCTCAAGCTTCCATAAAAACTGAACCCTCCTTTGTCCCCCAAACTGACCTGTTGTTTCAAACGATCGTAAACATTTAAACTGTCAAATGGCTGGTCAGTTGCTAGGTTACACTGTGTTCTGCGATAGTTTCTCCATCTGTTTAAATATGTTTTCGTGAGGTATGGAAGTTGTTTCAAACGATCGTAAACATTTAAACTGTCAAATGGCTGGTCAGTAAAAACTGAACCCTCCTTTGTCCCCTCTTCTGGTCTTAACGATGTGTGCGTACGAATGTGTGTGTGTGTGTGTGTGTGTGTGTGCGTGTGCGTGTGTGTGTGTGTGTGTGTGTCCGTGTGCGTGTGTGTGCGTGTGTGCGTGTGTGTGCGTGTCCACCAAAAACTTCCCAATCCACGGTAGATAACGATGAAAATATCGAGAAAGGGCTTCCGTCTCTTCTTTCTTTTAGCTGAAATAAGCAGATATCACCCATTTTCGTATCTGAATACAAATCCGGTAGATAACGATGAAAATATCGAGAAAGGGCTTCCGTCTCTTCTTTCTTTTAGCTGAAATAAGCAGATATCACCCATTTCGTATCTGAATACAAATCCAAAAGATCCCTCCATCCCGTACGCTTCCAAGTCCCATTTCTCACGCAAAGACTCGGTCGGCGGCATCTGAATACGATTTAGAAACACTCGACTTTTTTGCGGAGCGTCAATGTAAGTTTTATTATTTTTATAAATCGACACAGGCGTTTCACTAATCATGACCGAATCGAACAAAGTCTTTACGCTAACGTATAAAGCTCCAAATAATGACTAAGCCTTACACCGCCCTTTTGTACCCCTCCTCTGCGTGTGTGTGTGTGTGTGTGTGTGTGTGTGTGTGTGTGTGTGTGTGTGTGTGTGTGTGTGTGTGCGTGCGTGTCCACATCTCCACACGTAACATTCCCAGCCATCAATACATCGAAATCTGGAAGTTGTTTCAAACGATCGTAAACATTTAAACTATCAAATATATGGTCACATGCTGCTCAGATGACATTGCTTTCTTAAAAAACTGAACCCTCCTTTGTTCCCTCGTCAGGTCTTAACTCCACCCTCTTCCTGGTTTAACCACTCCCACCGCAGGTCTTAACTCTGCCCTCTTTCTGTTTAAAACTCCACCCTCTTCCTGGTTTAACCACTCCCACCGCAGGTCTTAACTCCACCCTCTTCCGGGGTAAGCCACACCCACTTGACCTTGACATTTGACCTTGACCTTTGAACTTGACCTTTGACTTTGACCTTTAACCTTGACCCCTCATAAAGCATTGACCTTTTACCTTGACCCCTCATAAATCATTGACCTTTGACCTTGACCCCTCATAAATCATTGATTTATGACCCCCCATAAATCATTTTTCGACAGAAGGTATGGTCTTAACTTCTCTTGACAGGATCCCCAGAATACAGCACTACAACGGTTCTCTTATAGGACAGGTGGAAGTGATTAACTATACACGGAAGAAGTGTGAGCAGAGCAGCGAGTGCAGTACCAGCTACAGCCCGATGAGGGGGCTGCTGTGCAAATTTCTCACACTCAAACTAAGCAGTAAAAATGTTTTATGGGCCAAAGCTTAAAAATCACTTAGACATCTTCAGAATGGATCTGACTATCATTTAAAAAGATTTCCCTTTAGGGGACCTGTTTTTTTGTCCCCATACCGTCAAAGGTCCCCTAAAGATGACTGTGTGAACAGAGCAATGTCCCTATTAAGTAAGCATTGCCAGAACACACACACACGCACGCACACACACACACACACATTCGTGTATTTTGTACCTTCTTGAGACCTCTGAAAAATGCCTACCTCTTTCGGACCACCCTTTCTAGATTTGTATTTACAACATTAATAATATATACATACTATGCACATATAAAAAAGCTTGTTGTGATAAAATGAGTTGGAATTTCACAAGAAAAAGGTCACAATTTCACAAGAAAAACTTTGAATTTTGGCAGTATTATGTTAAAAGTCATAATTTTACTCAACGCAAGTCAA